>NC_056745.1:929505897-929523397 GCF_019279795.1 Protopterus annectens
GTACTCCCTTAAACCCAGTGGTGGCTGGTGACTTCAAATCAAAGGGGAGCTGCAGGAGACAGCTGAATGGGTGGGGTCAATGGGAAGGGGTGCAGCCAACTAGAAAGGGGAGGAGCTATGCTTAAAACCACAAAAACTAACTAAATACACTGCCCTGGGTGCCAAACCGTCATGAGAGTCCAATCAAGACAAAACGAAGTGTAGAAGAATAAAAATATTTCAATGCATTGGCTGCATGACAGCTTACTTAATATGTAGATGGAAAGAAAAAGGTTGTGAGGCATGAAAAAATAAATTACTTTTTAAATACATTAATGGATTGCCAGTCAAAATCAAGTATAAGAAAAACAAGCAGCACTCAACTCAAACCACTTCTTCTTGCACTGCAGTTCTAATTATAATTTATATTCAGCTTTATTAAAGTACCAAGTAACATGCTGAAAGTAGAAATCTCTGATGCCCCCACTTGTAAAAATGTTTCTTATCCAAAAAAAGACCTGCTGCCTGACAACTACTTGTTTCATGGTGAAAACATGATCAAAGTAAAAAATGAAAAGCAAACAAGAAATAAGCTCAAGATACATTGCTTAAATGACTACTGTACAGGTTATGGACCACACAATTGGCATTCTGTTTAGTTTAAGGGTAAAGCCTGCAGAGATGACTGGAAGTCTCCAAGTGTAATGAGCTTCTTAAAATAATGTAATCCTGTCCTTTATTACAAATACTGTCATATGCATTTCAATACCCAAGGCTTATACATTATCTAGTTAAGTATTCTCTACATGGCAACAACAGAAAGGCTTTCAATGATGGCAATTCTTTAACAATATGCTTATTAAAGCTTACTTGCATCTTACAATCTCAGCCAAGCTTACCTGATGGTCATTAAAGTATTGCTACTTAAACACAGAGCAACAGGCACTTTGAGTAATAAGCATAAATCAACAGTACAAAAAATATGACAGAAACCAGACCATTCTGCAAAAATCAAGGACAAATGAAAAGCCACTCTAGTACTTGTGTCTACCTTGGATGGGGGGGATACTCTGCACATTTACACTGCATAAGTACTCCTTACCTTGCTTCGACACGTCCAGAGTCACTACATGGGGAAGTGGGGTGCAAAAAGTATGTCACAATTTGAAATGTCTCGGGCTGACTGTGATAGCCCTGACACATTTGTCATACCTCTCAACCTCAGAGCAAGAAATCTGGACAAAGCCATACATAGAAGTGGGACAAAGGCCCAAAAATAAGGACAATTTTTAAATATTGCTCTTATAAACTTAGAAAGATAATAGAATAGGTCTTGCATTAGTATGAATTTTCTGAATGGTATGAAATCTGAAACTCAAATGTCTGTCATTATTTTTTAACTTCAGTCTTTAATGATTTATCACCAAATTGCCAAAAAAACACAATTTTATGAAAAATGGACCAAAAATATGATGTAAAAATATAAAATAACCACACAATACAGCTGGGAACCTGTCAAAGAAGGGACACTTTAATATTAGTACTGCTAACTTGAGCAGCTGACAAAATAAAAGAATCTACATGCATTTCTGAAATAAAAGTAATCTATAACTGATTATTACAGTTATTTCTTAATTGTAAACCCTCCTGATCTCAGTACCCAGGCTGTTTCAGTTTCAATATCAGATCTTTCCACTTTATTTTTGGAATTCAAACATCTATCTGTAAGCAACTAAGACTCTTACAACTGGCAATTTATAATACATATACTTTTAAACAGATTGATCTTTAAGATGAATAACAATAAATCTCAGAAAGTAATGCTATTTAGAGGGCAAAATTATAAAGCTGTGCTTGAATTGTACCAGTTCTGAGGTATCTGATAGGAACTGTTATGAGAAAAGTGATGCAAAACGACTGGCGACTGAGTGGCAATGATGAAAGGGAATGAAGAACATTTTGTGGTGAGAAAATATTATCAATTACTTTGTTTTATCTTCTAAGCTCCTGCACTGATGAAGACCATATGAATCCAAAATTAAAATATGTATATTGTTATTAAATTAAAATGTGCTTAATTAAAACGTGCCAGATATTATTGTACTTGATTCAGAACAGGATAAGAAGTAATATTTTTGTTTGGGTTATAGAGGATGAAAGACATATACACAAACAGCTGCCTCAGAACAAAGCAAACACTAATGTAGATGCCTTGTTAGTATTAGAAAAAAACAGGATTCACCATGAGATGGTATTGGAGTTAAAAGTATAAAATGAGTTGTACCATTACAGCTATCGTTGTTTCTTATGCAAGGCCAAGTGTCTGTCTTCAGACATCCTTTTTGCTTAGTCATCCACAAGAGATCATCTCTCTTTTCTCTGCTTTAGTGAGTTCTGCCTAGAAATTAAGCACCGTGCCTGCTACACCAAATTCATTTCCACTGAGATTTATGTATTGTTCAGTGAAGTGTTTCTTCTAACTACAATAGCAACATTTTTAATCCAAAAGATGTTCTAGCCACCTCCACAAAAGAATCACTGACAAGACATGCATTCTTTGCAAAGAAAAGGTATTAAGTCAACTTGTAGAGTGAAAAATTAGAAATGCTCTTCATCAAGAGGAAGGCATGAAAAAGAGCAATGCAAAATATATTTGCTTTTCACGTTACACATGCCATGTAGCTACCATACATTTATATAAGACTTGAAAACTAGGACGGTGAAGACATGCTTTTTCTCAGAGCATTAGGTATCCACTTCATCCCCATAATTCTGACACTTTTTTTTATACAAGTTAAAATTTTTCCAATGTCTCCAACTAAGAGGTGCTTTGTATTACACAGCACTATACTGTCCGTTTAGGATTCTAATCCATTCTCATTCGTTCCGGCATTTTCACACACATACACACACTCACCTCATTCCTTACTTACACACACACACACACACACACACACACACACACACACACACACACACACACACACACACCTTGATGTGGGTTTTCAAACAACAACCTTGGAGTTCTGTTACATGTAGGCATTAAACTCCAGTCAAGGAGACACAATGCTGTCTTGGAATAAAAAACATTCTTACTTGCAGACTTTCCATCACTGCCTATTTAGAAAGAATCAATTGTCTAGCTTCTAGTAAAGCCCTTCTAAGATTTCCAAAACACAAAGCTTTTATGCAAAAACAGTATTCCAAACTATGGTTCCAGAAACACAGATCCTGACTTTTATCCAAACTGTTTGCCTTTAAAAGCACAACAGTACATAATCTTTTTCAAACCTTATTCTTAATTAAACTCTTTCTCATGTAATTCAGTCACTTAAACACCTACTTCGTATTTGAATTCTGTTTAAATCGGACACACCCCTACTAAGGCAAAACAAGCCAAACCTCTATTAACTAGCCTTGACGCACTGGGTATACTTAAATTGAATTAGCAGCACTATACTTAGAAGGTACAAGTTAATATAGCAGCATAAAAAATGCAATTATACATGCCAAAATAGCATATATCTGTTAGGTATACAGATAATGAATACACACTCACTTCCAAGTGTGCATGTGTATGTGCAAGCAAAAACACACACACATGCATACAAACTCATGCACATGCACACACAAATGCACACATAAACATAAATGCACACTCACAGAAATGCGTTACCAAATACAATACTATGAAGTCATAATGTGCTGTCAGTATATGCACAAGTCAGTCAATAACTACAACAACAGATGTGTCTTCAGAATGGAAATTAAATTTTAAACTATTCCTTTGCAGTTAATAGATGTATTGTGACACTTCATGGCTTAAGTGATGTGATGCGTTTTCAAACTTCCAGTCCTATATTATGCTGTTTCTTAACAAAAAGCTTTGTGGACTTTGTATTAGTCTGACATACCTCTCAATGGTCCAGATTTGTGCAGAATGTCCAGATTTTTGTCTCATATTTTTGGTCTGTTTCTCATAAAATTGTGGTTTTCTGAAAAATCATAGGCAAATCACTGAGGACTGAAGTCAGAGAATAATATCAGACATTTAAGTTTAAGACTTCATACCCTTCAGAAAAGTCATGCTAATGCAAAAGTTATTTTATCAACTTTTTAAGTTTGCAAGAGCAATATTTAAAAAGCGTCCCTGTTTTGGTCCTTTGTCCCCCCATTATTTGTGGCTTTGCCTAGATTTCTTGCTATAAGAAGTTGAGAGGTATGGAATTACTATAAATTTACTTCATATTACCATAAGGGAAGTGTATACATGTCTACAGACCTTAATGGGCATGCCCCCTTGTATCACGGTAAAAGTTCAACATTTCTGATGTCAGCATAGGCAAAACCAGAACTTAACACAGGGTTTAATTAAAAAACAGGGCAAGTATACCTGGAAGAATGGAGGGTTAATGTGTCATGCCATTTTAGGCGTCAAGTGCTGTGGTGCAAAGGCAAGTGAAAAACTCTGGATGATCCCTATAAGCATAGACTAGGCATAGACTAGGCAATACCTACTCACAGTTTCATTTAGAACAATGGCTAAAATGTCTGTTTGCACCATCTTCAAATAAGCACTAGTTTGTTATAGTCAGACTGTACTACCTTCAGGCCTGATACAATAATGTTACTGTCACTCCTGCAGTCAACCCTCACTGCATTTGTGCTTATATTCAGATACACTAAATAGGGTTAGCACTTAACTGTCATGTTACATTAGCAGTGTTGTAGTGCAGAGCTGTCTGTATTATTACCATGAAAAGTTACTACACAGTTCTGATACCTCACATTATACATTAAAAGCCATCCTTGAAGTAGAAACTAATTAATCAAAAAAGAATGAATTTCTGCACAGCATATCAGTGTCTTTCGTGGAACAATGTAGGAGCTGTTTCGCGGGTGATCATTTAGACAGACTTGTTGCAATGTATGAAATACCACTGAGAAAATGAAGATAACTAGGATGAAATGAAAAGATACTTTTGTGCTACTGAAAGAAGAAAAAAATGCATTACTGTGCATTTTAAACCATCATGATGAAAACATTACCCACATACTGACATAAATTTCAACCAAAAAGAAACAATTGGAATTGATTATTTTTTCAATTGACTTACACTTGATTTAATAGAATGTGACTTGAAATGTTTGTTATATGCACTTAAATAATTATGCATTTAAAACAATGTTTGCTTTACAACATAAACAGTACTGCCATGAGTTTCAAGCATTTTACATATGAAAGCCATTAAACTTTTACTTTCGTCAAACAGTTAGTGAACCAAATGCTAACATTTTATGGTGAGGACACAGAAACCATCCTGCTGTATGCTGCAAAAAATATTCAGTTAAGCAGTGTACTACAACTCAAGTTAAACACACACACACACACACACACACACACACACACACACACACACACACACACACACACACACACACACACACACACACACACACACACACACACACACACACACACACACACACACACACACACACAGCCCTCTTACCTTCCATAGTAGGTCCCATCCCTTCGTTCATAGCTGTCCATACATCCCGTAGCTGGTGCGGCGTGTTTGAGCACATCCCCACGAGATCTGGAGCACATCCACCACGCACGCAAGATCCCTGACATGACTCCAGCCTGCCGACATTGCAGTCCGGGTCCGACCTGTTGTTCCCTTGGTCCCAGCGACAGTCTATGCAGTTTAAATCTGCATAGACTTCTGGGAGCTCTGTTCTTCATGTTTCCCAGTCCGGACTGTGGCTGAGACAGTCTGCGCATGCTCCAAACTGTCTTAGCAGCAGTCTGAACTAGTGCGCATGCGCGAAAGTCCACGATTTTTAAATTTTTTTTTATCTTTTCTTTTTCTTTTTATTTCTTTATTTTTCTTTATTTTACAGCTGAGGGGGCTGCAGTCCGGCAGTCCAATAGCATGGGATGCCCCTGCTTAAACCTCATTCCTCCTTCAAAACATTCTGCATGTATTGTTCCCACAATTCCTATTTTATTTCTATGTAATTTGCCCTAACCCTTTTCTAAAGATCCAAATTCCAATTATTTTATCTCTGTTACTATATTCACTACTTCTAATATGGCTGGTTTAAACTTTAATTTCCATTTTCTAGTAATTGATTTTTTGGCAGGCACCAGAATTATACTCAGCAAAGCCTTACTATATCTAGCCAATTCAGAGTCTGTATCACAGCTCAAAAAATCATTTCCTTAGTTACATCAGTTTGCTCCCCCAAGGATTTCTGACAGAGTAGTTTGCAGGGAATTTTTAAAGTCTGCAATCTCATTACCCTCCTAAAAATATTTTCTGATTTACCTCTTTTTTCCCCATCACACCTCCAACATTTGCAATATATCTGAGCAAAAATTCTTTGGAGTCTACTTGGGGTAAACAAATACCTATGCAAATATTTCCAAGCAAAAATCCTAAATCTTCTTGACTTTCTTGCATGTTTGGGAGCCATACGTATATCCTCCCACTGTTTCTTTGTGAATTGCTTATCCAATATCTCTTCCCAATCCATGTAGGCATTTTTAAGGGAAATAGTACAGAAAAGTTTTCCTGGATAACAAGTATGTACTAATTAGGAGCAGAGTTTTATTGAAATAGTCCATTTAATTTTATGCATTTGGAGGAAGGCACAGTGGATTACAACATGTAAAAGTAACTGTCAAATTTAGACAAAATAAATTTATTACCTCTCTTTTTACATTCTTCCAAAGAAACAAACAGCATTCATAGCATCCATTTTTGCCATGTTTATATTTAAATGAGTAACAATATCTATAAACTCTAAGAAGCTAGAGTCCAAAATACAACTGCAGAGAAAAAAAATGCTGACTAGTTACTTCATGTTCTGAATGAAGGTGTTTTCTGTGCTAGACTGCATTGCTTCTGAATATAGCCCTTTAGACCATTATATTTACTAGATTATATGGTAAGTTCATGACATAAAATTAACACTTTTTACATTATATAGGAAACAGTGTGAATAAAGTTGTAAGCATCCAACTTGAACAAAATATTAAGTGCAACAGTGAACATTTTTATTGAAGATTCCAAGTAAATGAATGAAGTTTTCAGAGGTACTTCAGCACATGACAGTGTTTACATAGTTACAATACTTAATGTTTTGTTAGTTGTGAATAATCTTTATGGTACCATTTGACAAAATGTTGTCAATAACTTTCACATCATTAGTGAATTATATATTCTTTTTTAACAAGATCATATCCAACACTAGAGAAAAGTTTGAAACACTAACAGCATATTGATTCAACTCCATTAATATTTTCATGCACAGATTGCAAAATCCAAAGAAAAGAAAAACATAATAACCTCAAGAGTAATCAAAAGAAAAACTAAATAAATGTTCCTGTCAAGGTGGAGAACAAAATGAAAATGCAATAACAGATCCCATTTTAGATTATAGCTTATTTAAACTAAGGACTGTAATGCCTACAACACACTCTTACCCCCCCCCCCTTAAATGTCCAGTAGATGAAAATACAGCTATTTCATTAAATTCCTTATAACCTCTTTGTTTAGTAATTTATACTTTTGACCTATGCAAAAATTTAATGTTAATTAATGTTTTTAGTTCAGAAGTGAAGATTTCTAGTTCTCAAAGAACATTAACAAGAAATCTGCTATCATTTGCGTGAGTCAGGTACTCATGATACACGTTAAACAAAACTTCCACTTGACAATTCCCCGAACCCAGAAAACTGGATCATAGGTGTAGATCAATATGTATGTATACCTTTAAGAAGCTTTCTAGGGGCTTGCACTAATGTATAAATATTGAGCACATGCAAGCCCAACTGCCATTTTGTCGTAAGCTGTTCAGACGTAAGCATGTATGTCTGTGTAGTCTGTCAGTTAATCAGTTTGTTTATATTTTGCACTGCTGTCATCCATCTTGAGGTATTTCTGCATAATAAAGCAGATAAGCAAACTACCCTGCCTGTTTGTCTTTACTTGTGAAGCAGGACAAGCGACATGATGTCAGAATGGGATCCAGATTCAAGACCGAAGGCACTCAGTTAAAGGTTGAGGAATATAGAGGAGTGAATCATCCCTCTCAAAACAGGTCAGAAATGAATTTCAGGTATCAAAGCTTACTTAAATGGTTTCTTATTCACAAATATAAAATTAAGCACTCAGAATGCTCTTAACAAATTTCTAGTTAAACGAAATGTCCGAAACTGCGAAGTATTAATGAAATATTCAAATAACTATGGAAATCATTTGAAATAAAGTCTGAAGCCCATAAAACATATAACATAGGAAAAAGACCACAATTTTTCACTAAGCACTACTTATTTGCAGTAATTAAAGCTATTCAAGATATCCGAGGTGTATGAAGTGTTAAAAAGTTTGTGCAGTATTACAGTACAGTTATTTCACAAAATACAGACATTTCTATGCATATTTTGCAAAGTACAGTATTTTGAAGAGTTTATTATGCATCTGAATTGTATTACAAGTACTGGCTGTGTGTGCTTGTTCATGTATAATTACAAGGGCCATATTTTCAGTGTGTTTGGGCATACTTTGTTGGCATGGCATACGGATTTGGAACAATAGGACCTCTTGTATTTGATAACAATGTTGCAGAGAAATTGAGAGTGTTTGAGCAAGAGTATGATCTTTTCATACAAGCTGCATTTTCTGATAAAGATCATCATACAAAAGCATTTATTCTTCTTAATTTAGCTGGTTCAGAAGCCATAGAAAGAGAGCATTCATTTATGTATGCACCTGCTGTATTTACAGGGGAGTGGGAAAACCGTCATATAGTTGTATCAACTGAGTCAAAGGAAAACCCTGAGTGCTTAAAACATAAATTTATAAAAATGTGTAACCCTCAAACAAATATTACAATGGAAAGGCACTTATTTTACACAGGAGATCAAAAGTCTGGTGAAACTTTTGCAGCATATATAACTGATTTGAGAAACAAAACTAAATCATGCAGATCTGGTGATTTAAGGGATGAATTGTTATAAGACAGATTTGTGTGTGGTATTAAAGATGATGCTGTGAGAAAGATTTTGCTTTGTGACAGTGATTTAACTTTGAACAAGGCCATAGAGATTTGTCAGATATATGAGCTTACAGAAAAGTACACAAATACGCTTACAAATGAGAAATGCATGCTTCCAGTAACTTCTAAAGCGAATGCTGATAGTATGCAGCACATGGTTAAAAAAAACAGACCCAAGCACATGACAGCAACTGTAACCCCTGCAACACTCACTGGTAAACCCACTAGCTTTCTAGCAATTTCCAGAGTTTGCACAGTCTCAGTGAAGCACAAAACTGATTCAGCAAACTCAGGGAATAGGACCCCACCCAGTTTCATTGCTAAGTGTCACAATTGTGGTGGTAATCATGAGTCAAAAAGAGAAAATTGCTTAGCTTTTGGTCGGCAATGTCACAAATGCAATAAGTGGAATAATTTCAAAAGGTTTTGTAAATCAAAAGGGACAGATTCTTTGATTAAAAGAAAACATTCCAAAAGACAAGGTGATCAAATAGAAAGCTGCTGCCCTACTTTTTATGCTGATGGTGTGTCAGTGCTTAATGAAACAGTTAATGCAATGCAGTAGATTTATGGGCAAAGCATGAAGTGATTTGTACTGTTCTGATAAATGGAAAGCCCATAGAGCTCAAAGCTGACACAGGTTCAAAGTACAATGTTATGTCAGCAGAAACATTTGATAGAGTATATGCTGGTGAGAAGCTTGATTTGGCAAAGTGTGTGAAGCTTGTTGCTTATGGTGGTGAAGAAATTCAAACTGAAGGTTCATTACTGCTTTCATGTTACTCTGCTGGGAACAGCTATGACTTGCAATTTTATGTGGTCAAGAGGGATGTACAGTCATTATCAGGCCTCAGAGCAGTTTGAAAATGGGACTGCTTTCATTTGGTAAGGAAGTCCATCATGTGAGCTTAAAAGACCACTTTTCTAATTTCACCCAGTCTATTTTCACTACCTATGCTGATCTTTTTGAAGACAAACTAGGCAAACTCCCATTTGTGTATTCCATGAAGTTAGATCCATAGGTCAGTCCAGTGATCAGACCAGCAAGGAAAGTTTCACTTGCTATGCAGAACAGAGTCAAAGCCAAGCTAGACAAAATGGTGCAGCAAGGTGTAATTTGTCCAGTGGATGAACCTACTGAATGGGTATCACCCATGGTTGTAGCTCATAAGAAAAGTTCAGATGATATCAGAATATGTATTGATGCATGAGATTTGAACAAAGCACTAAAAAGAGACCTCAACATCCAGTGTGTACAATCAAAGAAATCGCTGCTCTTATGCCAGATGCCACTGTTTTTTTATGTCTTGGATGCAAAGAGTTCATTTTGGCAAATTTTGCTTGACCAAAAATCCTCATTGATAACCACTTGCAGTGCTCCTTTTGGCAGGTACAGATTTCTGAGAATGCCATCTGGGATAAATTCTGTCAGTGGAGTCTTTCAGCGTGCAATGGAGTAAATCTGTTCTGGGTATCCGTGTGCTATTATAGTAGATGAGATTCTAGTAGGAGGCAATGGTGAAGCTGAGCATGACAGAAACCTCAAAAAAATTCCGGAAAGAGCATGTGAAGTGAATCTAAAGCTAAATCCTCAGAAGTGCAAATTTAGCCTACAAGAAGCCACTTATGTTGCTCATTTATTTACTAGTTCAGAGCCAGGCTTATGACCAGAGCCTTCCAAGCAAACTGCAATTCTTGAGATGTCAGCTCCAGACAATGCTCAAGCCTTGCAATGTTTTCTTGGTATGGTTAACTACCTAAGCAAGTTCATTCCAGACATAAGCCAATATTCAGCTGTCTTAGTGCAGCTGACATGTAAAGATACATCCTGGTCATGGCTAGATGAACACCAGAGAGTATTTGATGTCCTGAAACAGATATTATGATGTTCACAAACCAGTTAGTCTTTCTTGTGATGCTTCAAAATTTGGTCTTGGTGCAGTCATTCTTCAGGAGGGTAGACCGGTAGCCTATGCATTGAGAACTCTAACCCAAACTGAAATGCAGCATGCTCAGATAAATAAAGAACTCTTGACAATTGTGTTTGCATGTTCAAACTATCCGGACTGAAACAGATCGCCAACCTCTAATCAATATTTTGAGAAAGCCTATGCATACAGTTCCTGACAGATTGCAATGCATGATGCTCAAATTGCAAAAGTATAATTTCAATCTTGTCTATACAAATGTCAAACTTCTTTTTCTTGCTGATACTTTGTCCATATCTCCCAGGAATACCACTGAACAGCATGAAAATGAAAAAACTTGATTTTGAAGTCATGAAAGTAAGAAATTTTTCTTCCACATGTCTTGATGAGTTTAAAAGTCATACAGTCTCAGATACAGTCCTTCAGAAACTCAATCACTTTCTCAGTTGAGGATGGCCATCAAAACAATCTTGCTTACCAGTAGACCTGCAAACTTATTTTCCATACAGAGATGGATTTTGTCTGATAATGGTATCATCATGAAAGGTCCTAAAGTGATTGTTCCAAAGTCCTTGCAACAAGAGTATATTACTGCTTTGCATTGCAGCCACCCAGGAAAAGATTCTACCAAAAGAAGGGTGAGAGGACTAGTATTCCGGCTTCCTATGTCACAAGACATTGAGAGAGTACTTTCATCTTGTTCTGTATGTAACAGTACTAAGCTACATCAACAGAAAGAGACACTTCATCTAAACCAGATTTCTGAACTCCCTTGGTCAACAGTAGCTACAGACATTTTTGAGTGGAATGGTCAACATTGCTTGGTGTTAGTAGACTCTTATTCCAGTTGGTTCAAGATTGACCTATTTCCTAATCTTACATCCAGTACTGTCATTACTAAGATGAAGCATCATTTTGCAGTCTATGGGAGTCCATACAAAGTTATTTCTGACAATGGTACACAGTTTACAAGCCAACAGTTCAAAAGATTTGCCAAAGAATGGGACTTTACTTATGTTCCGAGTAGCCCTGAGTATCCACAGTTAAATGGTTTGGCATAATGTGAAGTTCAAAGTGCAAAACAATTACTAGAGAAGTCAAAATGAGACAATAGTGATGTTTTCTTGAATCTCTTGAATTTCAGAAATGTTCCTCATGATAAACATCTTGGTTCAACTGCATAGAAATTTCTGTCGAGACAACCAGAACCACATTACCAAATAGTAGTCAGTTGTTGATTCCATGTGTCAAGAACAACAGATCAATGAAAGCCAATCTCTTGAAGAAGCACCTATACCAGAAGTCCTATTATGATAAGTCCAGCAAACCACTCAATCCATTACGAGGAGAGATAGTGAGGATGCAGACATCCAAAGGTTTCAATCAGATTGGAGTTGTGAAAAGTGTGTGTCTAGAGCCAAGATCATATATTGTGGAATCGCAAGGAGGAGAATTTAGGTGGAATCAGAAATATTTGATCATGGTGTCCGAGCCTGTGTTGCAGTATCATACTTGCAAGAAATACTCTTTATCTCATAGTGAGTTATCCAGTGTTCCAATTCCAGAGGGTGTTCAAATAAATACCCCTGTCCCTGCGAAGAATCCCGAAGATCCAGAATCTGTTTTGTTTACCAGTGACTGTCTTTATTGCTAAACCCAGTTCTGATTGCTATATTATTAGATCAGGTCGCATTTCTATACCATATTTCAGATACACAGCAACTTGGACATGAGAACATGAATTTTGTATCTATTTCTTATTGTCTGTGCAATTGTATGTCTCTATTTTTGAATGTCATTATATTGTGGGCAATTCATTACAGACGGAGGATGTAGATCAATATGTATATATACCCTTAAGAAGCTTTTTAGGAGCTTACATAAGTGTATAAATACTGAGCATGTGCGAGCCTATCTGCCATTTTGTAGTAAGCTGTTGAGATATAAGCATGTATGTTTTTGTAGTATGTCAGTTAATCAGCTTGTTTATATTTTGTACTGCTGCTATCCATCCTGATGTGTTTCTACATAGTAAAGCAGATACATGAACTACCCTGCCTGTTTTTATTTACTTGTGAAGCAAGACGAGTGACAATAGGTATCTGGTAAGTATTTTATAGTGTTCATGCTTGCTGCAAGTATTATTTTGTCTCATGCATGTCTATCCTTATCACAACTCCAAATTATGTGCAGGTAACCTGCTTTAACTCATTCCTTCTAGTACAGCTCTTTTGAGTGTGTACCTTTAACTCCCAGTGGGCGTGGCTTGAGCCTTTAAAAAATGAGTCATCACCTTACAGGTCAAACAAATATTCATATTTCTGGAACAGTAAGTGTCACTAGAAAGCTATAAATGGCAAACTATTCAGGATAAATTAGTCTTTGCATTGGTAGCATCCATTCAGTTTGATACTTTAAACTGGATTTTATAAACCAAAAAAACAGTGAACGTTAATTTTGTAATGTTGTATAAACAGCTTATGATACCTCAGTAACTATTCAAGCAAGACACATACTGCCAGCAAGATTTTCTTCATACAGCTGTGAGCTTTCATATCAGGCTAGAAGTTCTTTCTGTGTTATCCGAAAGTTGAGATATTTAGAGAAATAGTAAAATTATTACAATATAAACAGCATACAAATAATATTCAATACCTCTTTAGCTGCATTAGACAGATGTCGAATATTAATACAAATGTGTTTGTCATTATGTACGTTTTAAGACTAAATTTTCTGATACCTTGTATGTAGCGTGGTTTTGGAATTATTCGTGCAAATATGAACAAGCAATATTTGACACATAGCGGTGTCAGTAGGAGTTATCTGCAGAAATGTCTGGAGGCACATTCAGTTGTAATGCGTTAACTACCCCATGTCTCCAGCAGTTGTTCAGCCATGCCCAAACTCTAACATGTAACTGTTTTGGAGTTAGGACCAATCTATAAATCATTTTCATACTACTGAAAGTGGAAATCCGTAGTACCCTAATATCCAAAATTAATGCCAAAATCTCTTTCCACTTGCAGCTCTGCTATGGGATAATTACCTTCTCACCTCTCTTTGACATCAGCCAAATTTCCACTTTTCTCATCCATAATCTTGTAATACATTTTTTTTCACAGAACCTTAGAAAAACTGTGAACTTCTGCCTTGAGGTCTCTTTTTGGACCTGCTGGCCATACCTCTAAACTGTTCAGATTTTTGCAGAATGTCCAGATTTTTGCCTCATATTCTTGTTCTGTTTCTCATAAAATTGTGGTTTTCTGGCAAATCACTGGCAAATCATTGAGGATTGAAGTCAAAAAATAATACCAGACATTTGAGTTTCAGACTGTAAACCCTTCTGAAAATTCATGCTAATCCAAAACCAGTTATTCAATGGATTTTCTAAGTTTGTAAGAGCACTACTTAACAAAATGTCACTATTTTGAGGTCTTTGTCACGCATTATTTATGGCTTTGCCCAGATTTCTTGCTCTAAGAGGTTGAGAGGTATGCTGCTGGCCAACTCTTACATGTTAATGAATGCAGCTGAAGATATATGTATAACCTCTATGTCTGTCACCTTGTCATAGGGCCAGTACCTACCTTCCTCAGCATATATGTAATCTTTAATAAAAACAGTTCCTGCCTTCACTTAATTTGGCCAGTATATGATCTTATTATCAATCTTGCACGTCCCGAATCCTATATCTTTCCCCACTACCAAAGTCTCTGTAGCCAATACATCCTGACACCATTATTTCTCTAACCAAGCTGTTATGCCTCTAGGATTCCACACTTTTGATTTCTCTGAGTTTGAATGCCCTATGCTGTAGAGAGTCAAAAAATTATATTCCAGCCTTTATTTCATGCCATAAGGGGCTTCGTATTTCCTTGTGCCATATACCCTGTAAGATCTGGAATATCAACCCATCCTTTTACATTTATTTTATACTGTCTACATCTACAGATCTTTTGAGCTTTAGATTCTCATATATAGTCCATCATCATTGCTTGAAACTTTTTAGCATATTTTGTAAAAGCTAATTGTGGCAGATTTCTAACTAGAATAAGCAATTTATGGAGGAAAAAAACAACAACCTGACAATAGTAACTCTACTCAAAAATGGTGACTTTAACATCTTCCGTCTTCTACTGTTTTCCTTTAAGAACTTTAAAAATGGTTTCACATTTCTGTGCATCGTTTCTTACATCTTATGCATCATAATTATTCACATATATCTAAGCACTTTCAATACTCATAGATATATCTGTGCATGAGTTTTTAAATGCAATTCCCATGTTCTGTTCAAGGGCCAATAACCATTTTCCTGTATTTAAATAAAGACCTGACACCATAAAGAAAGCTTGTATCTCCCAAAATACCTCCTCCCACCACCTGGTAGAGTTAGTTATCCTTACTACAGAATCATCAGTAAACCACATAAAACAATATAAGCCTACCCCAGGAATACTGACACCTATATATCCTAGCCATAGGGATCTGAATGGAGAGTTATGAAGGTAATAAATTCAGCAAAAAAAAAAAAAAAAAAAAAAGGAAAGGAATATTGCTGGAACTGAAATCATCCTGAAGTCTTGGTATGTACTTTCATGTGGTGGACTCTGATTTCACAAAATTGCACAAAGACAACACTGATACTCATATAGCATATATCACGGACAGAGGTTGGTTAATAAGTTGGTTGGGCAAGCCCTAGGATAAAAAAGTGCCCACTCCTGGTGTGTGCACTGGTGACAGAATTGGAAAAAATGGCAGTGTAGTATCCTCAAGAAACATTCCTACAATGGGGTTAGGCCAGGCTCTGAGGGTGGATGGTCCCTTATTGTAGAAGGAAGTAGTAGTCCGCAAAAAATCAGAAAAAACTGACAGACCAAAAAAAGAGCTATAAAGATGATAGCATCGACTATTGAGGATAAGGAAGAAGTCCTAAGTTGTTATTAATATGCAAGAAGCTCAGAATTTCCAGATAGAAGTTATTCAAAAAGATTATCAGAGAAATTAGAAGAAAGAAAATACTTGCACAAGAAAAACTGTCAAAAGCTTCAAATAAAAAAAAGTATTTTCATTAGTCCAACAGATCCATGAAAGGCATTACATTAACAAAGACAATTTGGGCTGCCTGGAAAAAGAAGTGACAGAGGAAGTGTAAAAATATAAAGATCAAAACTCGGACATTTTTGAAAGGTGTAAGAAAGAAGTATGGACATCGTTATGAAAAGGAGTTTTGCTGTGGTCTAATATTTATGCAAATGAGAAAGTCAAACTAATCAATACAAAAAAGCAGCTCCAAAGTTTTTGAAGAGAAATACAGGCAAAGGCTCCCAGATATAAAAAAAATTCAAAATGCAAACAATAAAAACCCAGCAGAGGATGTAAAACAGAAGATTAGTAAGGTAGAAGTCAAGCAAATAGAATACTGAAGGATTTTGTGTAGAAAATCCAACTCGGGTACATCACAACATGATGGCACAGAGACCCTAAATTAAGGAAAAACAAGTAAAGTGGGAAACATCAGAAGAAAAAATATGGATGTGGGAAAGAAAAAATAGATTTATATGGTACAATATTTATGCAAAGAAGGAAGTAAAACTAATCAATAAAAAAATCACCAAAGATATTTGAAGAGAAATACAGGCAAATGCACCTGGATATAAAAAAAAAAAACAAAGGGAGAAGAAGAAAGAAGGATCAGTAATGGAGAAGTTAAAGAAATACAAATTGAAATTATAGATTACCTGTAAAGTGAAGGATTTATTGTAGAAAATCCAACTGTCACAGCCTGACAGAACAATGGGTCCCCAAATTAAGGAGAAACAAGTGGAATAGGAAGCATCTGATCACTTGCCACATGATGATCCTCAGTAGCAAACTGTACAAAAGTTCAGTTGAAGTTGCACAGCAAGGGAAGGAGCCCGAAATAGTGACAACTCTGCTGCAGACAATGTTGTGGAGTGATGGGCCAATGACTTCCCATATGAAGGAGCAACAGGTGATGCAGGATGCAGTTAAAGATGATATGTCACAGGGAGATGTTCTGGAACTTTCTGTAGAATACATGCAGGAAATGTAGAGCAAATAATGTGCCCTCTGTTTAGAAGAAAATGATCTAAGGGAAGTGTTGATTTAATAGAGATAGAAACATTAAGATCAATGAAGAAAATAAATTACAGAAAGTAAAGAACACCCAAAATGTTATGTCTGTTAAAACAGATGAGCACAGTAATCATGACGACTGACAGAAATTCATGTGATATAACAGAAGTAAATAGGATATATTACTGTGTAGCTAAACTAATAGATAAAAGAGAAAGTTCAATAAAGCTAACATGAAACTTTGTATCGTGTGCACATCGCACCACAATGGGCACATGGGCATGAACAGTTTTAGATTCAGTAAACTCCGTGTAGCACCATGCACACATACGCAAACAGGTACAGCTAAGGAACCTTTGGAGCAATGCAAATTTTGCCTTAATTAGCTGAATTTTATGTGGATTAACTAGTTGGAGGAATCCAAC
>NC_056745.1:929528397-929685897 GCF_019279795.1 Protopterus annectens
CTATGGTGTATATGTTAAGTACTGTGCTATGTAGTCTGTAAAACTCAATAAGGAGGGGCTCTAAATTCACTCCCATCCAGTGTGTGTGTGTGTGTGTGTGTGTGTGTGTGTGTGTGTGTGTGTGTGTGTGTGTGTGTGTGTGTGTGTGTGCATGTGTGTATGCATCTCCCAAGAGAACAACTTTGTATCCCACCCTGACTTCCAAACTGGCATGGTTTTGCACTGTTTTAGGCCTTGCAAGTGATGCAGGCCTCCAAACGTTTGTCCTGCACAAGACCTCATGATGCCATCTACTACCTAAAGTCATGTTAATGTCAGACTTGAGCCAAGGTATGTGCAATATGTTCTGTGTTCTGTTGTCTAAAAAACTTAGATAGGTAGGAGTTTTACTCTCATTGCATCCAACTTTGTATGTGTTCTATGTAGTGTTTTTTTTAAATGTAGAGAGGTAGTGGTACTATTCTCACTGCAGCAAATTTGGTTTGTGTGATATGCTGTGTTCTATAAACATAGATAGGTAGTAGTACTAGTCTCACTGTAGCCAACTTGATGTGTGTGGATGTTAGGCAAAGTATTTTACATCAGCCTATGGGACACTGTCCACACTCTTCAAGAGACACTGCTAATGCCATTAGCAATAGATGATTGCTTGTGTATATGTCAAAACAGGCCATGGTTAGGCATTGGCCTGACAGATGCTTAAATTTAAGATGTTATTAACTTTTTGCTGTCATTCTTAGGTAAAGCAGTATCTGACAGTGTGAGATAACATGGTGGATTAGTGCACTGCTTTGCCAGGCATATGGTACTTGCCTGAACCATAATCCTGTTATTAGGCAGGGTCTCAAGAGCATACTTACAAATGTGACACTGTACAACTCCAGCAAAATAAGGGTCATACTGCTACACCCTTGGCATTTACAACATCAAAAACACTCTCTGTAGGCACTCTTTGAGTGAAGATATGGATGTCTGTGCATGCACAGAAAGCTTGTTCAACTTTGCAGTAAGTACTTTGGCCTTGCAATACTACAATACCTGTCAAACAAACAGACAACAAGTGGATATTGTGTGAAATAATGTGGGCTACAGTTTTGTGTTCCAGGAAGCTAAATGTACAGTATAACATGCAGTACCTAGGACATGCTGGAGAGACAGGAACATTTCACAAAGGTGGCCATTCCTCTCCAGTAGACCTCACATCCATGTCAAGCTGATCACCTCCATTACCTTGTTGAAGGGCAGGCTACATGAATTGCTGTGAAACTGTTACCTAACATGGATTACTGCCACTGTGGACCTTGCTAGACCAACCTTGGATATCTATGTCATCTGACATTGCACATTATATTGTGATGCAGCAGCTATGTTCCTAATCACCGTCAGATGAGTACCCTAGTAAAATCCTGTGAAGCTTGAAACCCAAGGCATAATACATGCAAAACTGAACTGATTGGTCTGGTTGCTACTTAAGCCATCTACCTGGAAAAGAGTACAACAAGCCTACAGATCCTTGAATCATCTGGACAAGAGTGTGGATCAACAAACAGGCTATGGCCTGCTTCTCATCTTGGGATTGGTATTAATGTTTTGCTTCTGGTGAGAGAAAAAGAAAAGGAGCATCGTATCCCAGCAAAGTAAAGCCATGGTGAGACCAGCAGTAGTAGTAGCTAGGCAGTAGCCATTCATGCGAGTTCCCTCTTTTCAGCATTTTTGACAAGGTAATTCCTTGTTTTCAGTAAGCACTGCTTTATTTGTTTCTAACTTCAGAATAACTGCCTAAATACTTCATCCTTAGCTTTTCAGGGTGTACGTATTAGTTTCCCTTCCAGTGTTTGGCAGTGCTCTGTACAGATTCAGACACCTTGAGTGACATTTTTCCTGGGAAAGCACGATGGAATTTACTCCAATACCAAGTTGCACAGGACACATAGCCTGCAGTGACAAACACTGTCCTTATAGTTGCAAAACAGATACTCGTGGCATGGACTGATATTCTCAATACAACTGTTTAATCAATAAAAAAGGGTCTGTTGCCATGGATATGAACTTTCCCACTATGACCGTTACCATCTTGGTGGATAGGTTTACCTTCATAAACTCGAATCACAGTGCTTCGAGTACTTATATGAGCGACTCGAAACCAGGAAAGTGAATACGTCGACAGTCCTTAATGTTTGAAAAACAGCAAATCGAAAAGTAGATTCACTGTTTTTTGAACATTAATGTCAAACAAAAAAAAACACCCCCCACTTTATTATTCTAACTCTGAGATTGCACTACAGTGGGGAAAGGAACCATGTCCCGATCCCCACTATAGTGCAATCCACCCCACAATGTCGAATGTGCAATGAGCAAATGTCACTGTGCATTCGCTCATTGCACATTCAAACCTTTTTTCTTTCGTCGTTTGCAAAATTTGCAAACAGCCTTTCAAACACTTGCTGTTCACCCGACTGTGTATCGCCTTTATAAAGGTAAACCTGGTAGATATGGGCATCCTGTGACAGTATAGAAATTGCCTCATGTTTACTGACAACCAGCTTATTCTCAAATAAACTGATATGGTGTGTGAACGATATATTTACAAAATGTCACTGGAGTCAAAGTTTTCACATGAAAGTACTCCTAATGTCAGTAAAGTAGTCGTTAGTACACACACTGCACCCATCACACACAATTCAAAGCAGACATATGCTGAGGCACTGAAATGTTACCTTCATAAATTAAAAAGACCTCCTAAACAAAGTACAGATAACAAATTCCCTCAACAGCACCAAATACATTCTATTAAAGCAACACCCATATCAACACATAGAGCTGCATCTCATGGAGGCTCAACCTATAAGCCCATAAGGTAAGCCAACACATAATCCAAAATTCTAGTAATTGGAGACTCCATTGGGAGACACACTGATGTCCCTCTCACCAAGCTGAGTAAGGAGAAAGGCACTGTTAGTTGCTTATTAGGGGCTAGGATCTGCCAAATTATGCATGCACTCATGTCATTGGTCCACGAGTAACACAAACTCAACATGTCAGAGATGCAACTATATTAACAGCTTTGAATACATGCTGTCTCCCACACCAGTCAGTATATATGACAATGAGCAGGTTGTTACCATGCACACCTCATCTCCCACATCACCCAAACCCACATCACACATACCTACATATGCAGACCTCTTCACCAGAAACATACATAAACACCAGAGACCTTCCGAGCACAAACACAAGCATGCTACACATAATATGTACAATGCAGAATACAACACATACAATAGCTCTTGCATCAGTGTCTCACCTGTCAAGGCCTTAAGTTGAAACACTAAAAAAAATATTAGTCATGGGTGATTGCATTGTGAGACACACAGATGTCTCTCTCACCAGGCAGGATAAGGAGAAGGGCATGGTCAGCTGTTTTTCAGGTGCCAGGATCTGCCATATTGCACTTGTGCTCACGTATCCCAGAAACAGGTACTGATGTGACTCTGTCATAGTCCATGTTGCTGTGAATGACCTGAGATGTACCTCTCTGGAGTATATGAATAGAGACGTGACTGAACTCTCGGACTATGTGTCTCAGGCAGATATGTCCCTAGCCTTAAGCACCATTTTACCTTCACCTAGGATGATGCCTTAATAAAAACAGAAAATAATTGACCTCTATAGTTAGCTTAGTTTATGGTGTCATTTTAAGGGGATCCAGTATTTGTCAGCCTGGGATGGTATGATCGACATATCTCTATGCTTTGTCAGGAATGGTCTTCATCTCTCACCACTGGGATGTCTGCTACTGACCAAGGCTCTTGCCACCCCCATAGTGTCATTTTTAGGCAGTGTCTCAAGAACAAAATTCCAGACATGAAAATTCCATATAATAACAACCTCAGGGTTATGCTGCTAATTGGGGTCTTGGTTGAACATAAAAGGCTAAAAACACAAAATATCAAAGCGGCTGTTAAGTGAATTCTTTCCCTGGGAAAGAATTTGCTTGGCCGCTTCGGTACTTTGCCATTTTCGGCACTGTAGTGCAGTCTCGGAGTTGGTATATTTAAGTAGGGGGGTGTGGGCGGTGAAGCCCCCACTTAATGTAATGTTTGAAATTGTTTTTCATTTTTATTTTTTGTTGGAACAGTGATTTTTTTTCTTTGGAAAAAAATCGTTGTTCTGACACTTTGACATTGTAAGCTTTCGCTTACATTGGGTCGATTAATCACTGTTGACTTTTTAAGCGTTCAGTGATCTTAATATAGACCTGCTAAATGCTAGCAGTCTTAAAATGAAACTGCACACACTGGAAGCAGTTCTCACCTTGGAACACTTATACATTTGTGCAGTCACTGAGACCTGGTTCACGGCTGTGGAGAGCACCCTGACCATATCGGACTACACCTCCTTCCACACGTTCAGACCACAAACTGAAGACATGAAAACTAAAGGATGCAGTGTATCGATATTCATTAAAGATAAATACACCTCCAGATTGGTGGTTAAACAGTAGGAATCCCTGGAGATACTTCAGGTGCAATTAACTGCTGGTTTTGGGATACCTATTCAAGTCATTGCCAGCTACAGGACCCCTCTGTGAATCAGGACACCCACTCTGCCTATTTGGATCTACTTGAGTTTATCAAGATATATCTGAACACCCTGGCTTTGGGAAACTCTAACTACCCATCCATTGACTGGGTAAAGTACGTGTGCTGTAATTCACTTGCCCAAAGGTTCCTCGATTTCTTTAACTCCAGTGCACTGGACCTGCTGGTTGACACCCCCACAAGGGGAGCCAATATCCTGGATCTAGTGCTTACCAATATGGAGAAGTACAGTAGCACCCCCACTGTGAGGTTTTCCCTAGTGAGATCTGACCAGAAATCAGTCTCATTCGAAGTAACTATTACACCGCCCCCCTCCAGCAGCAAATAAACTAAAACACTTCTCCAAAGCACATCATTATCTCTTATGGGATGGTATAAATAGCTGTACTGCACCTCCCCACTCAGATGGAGCTGGCAACTATGCCAAGTTCTACACCAATGCTTTATACAAACACCTGTTTAACTGCATTTCGGCTGTACCTGATAGGATGGAAACAAGCTCCACAAGGAAGAACAAATCTGACTGGTGGCCACTTGCCATTAACAGGCTTTACAATAAGAGGAATAAATTGCTGTCTAAGAGTAAGAGGGAGTGAGCCTTAAACTAAAAACTCTCCCTCCTCAGCTTATACAAGCCAATAAGACTTCTTGTGAATTCCTCAAAAGCAAACTATGAATCCAAATTAGATTCCTAAACTAAGGACAACCATAAGGCATTCTTTAGTTACATCTGTAACCTAAAAGGAAAGCACCAGATTTGTGCTGGACTGGTAGTTAATAATATCACATATACTGAGCCTGTGGACATAGCTAACTTGTAGCTGACAGGTTCTGTGAAAACTTTACTATCCCGTCCCCACCACACGTACCCCATGACATCCCTATGACTTTCCCCTACCTTTTATCTCTAAAGAGCAAGTCATAAATGCCCTCTCTAAGGCCAAAAACACAGGATCTTTGGGACCTGATTACATCCCAGGCTGCATCCTACATGGGCTCCAAGAAGAATTAGCAACACCACTGGGTACTCTTTTCAATCATAGTCTAAACACTGGCTTGATCCCAGATGGATGGAAAATGGCCAGCATTATTCTCTTAGGTTCATAGGTTCATACTAGGATATCTGCCCTGGGGCAATTATAAGCCTAGCCTGATTCTGTATGGCTTACACCACCCCTTGATTTGAGTATACTGTGCCCTTTTTAAGGTTTAGTTTACTGTGCCTCTGTCTAATAGTGACACGGGAGTAATCCCTGGGACAAACCTACGATCCCCCACCCACTTATCGAGATTCTTCTTGAAGAGATTCAGTGAGGTGCTCTGCCTCACATGAACTGGAATTCTATTCCAGAGCGAAGGGAGCCTCTGGGTTATGAACCTGTCCCTCCAGCAAGTTCTATTTATTTCTGTGCTGAGGTTCAAGTCCCTCGAGCGTGTGGCTCTAAGGGATTTAGATTTACTGAGGTGGAGCATGTCCATTAATTCTGGATTTGACATAGCTTTGTATGTCAGGCATAGATCGCCTCGAAGTAGGCGGTATGCAACTGAGTAGAGCTGGAGTTTTTTTAACCGAGCAGCATATGGCATCTGTTTGAGACCCTTGATCCTCTTGGTGAGATACTTTTGGGGTCTTTCTAATTGCTGCAGGTGTTGGGTAAGGTACATCCCAAAAGAGGCATTGTATTCTATGATGGGCCTGATGAGGGATGAATAAAGGGGCATGATTACCTCTCGTGATCTAGATGTGAAACCCTTTGTGATGAGGTGGGCTAAGTAGAAGGTCTTTCTAACCACATTGGCAATGTGGTTTTCAAAGGAGAGATTGCTATCAACTTGGGTCCCCAGGTCCCTAATAACTTTCTCTGTACTTAATGGGTTTCCACCTATGTGGTAATTTGTGGGCACATTGTTTTTGCCAAAGGGTATGACTATACATTTTTTGGCATTTAGCTTTAAACCATGGCGCTGGCACCAGTTATCTGTCTCTGTGAGACCTTTTTGAAGGATGTTTGTGTCAGCTGGAGAGTTGATTATGGTGCCCAGTTTGCAGTTGTCTGCGAACTTGGTGAGCCATAGTCCTCCCACGTTTGCCTGTACCTCAGAAAAGTATATACCGAACAAGAGTGGTCCCAGGACAGAACCCTGTGGGATGCCACTTGTGACCGGTTTCGAGTCTGACATGGCTCCAGCAACTCTCACTCTGTGGGTTCTGTCTTTGAGCCAGTTTGCAACCCATCTTGTGACATAGGGGTTTATATTTAAGCTGGATAGCATATCTATGATGTCCGAGTGGGGTATTGTCAAATGCCTTTGCAAGGTCCAGATAGGCTGTGTGGACTACCTTCCCTTCATCTATGGCTTTAGTGACTGTTTCAAAGAAGTCAACCAGGTTCAAAAGGCAGGATCTGCCCTTGACAAAGCCGAACTGGGTAGGATCTAGTGTCTGTAGGTCCCCAATGTCTTTGTTTATGAGCTCCATGATGATCCTCTCCATAGCCTTGCAGACTAAGCTAGTCAGGCTTATAGGGTGATAGTTTCCAGGGTCCGTAGAGGCTCCACCTTTGTGGAGTGGGACCACTGTTGCTGTACGCCATTCTGTGGGCACATATCCTGTAGTGAGGCTGAGATTGTATAGCTGTTTTATTTGAGGGATTAGTTCCTCTTGTAGTTCATGTAGGACGCAACCTGGGATGCCATCTGGTCCCATGGAAGCAGTGTTTTTTGCTTTGGAGAGGGCAGCCTTCACCTGAGCATCTGAGATGTTTGGGAGACAGCCCTCTGCCGGGATAGATACTTGCTCTTCTGGGGGGGAGGGGGTGGAGAAGTTTGCACTGAACCTGTCTGCCAGGATATTGGCGATGTCTGTGGGTTCAGTGTATTTTTTGTCATTTAGAATCAACTCAGAACAAGTACTTGCACAGTACTTCCACTGACCCTGGAAACTATAGATCTATTAGCCTGACTAGTCTTATCTGCAAGGTCATGGAGTGAATCATCATGGACTTAATCAACAAAGATATAGGTAATCTCCAAACACTTGCCCCTACTCAGTTTGGATTAGTCAAAGGGGGATAATGCATGCAAAGCATTGTGGACTTCTTCAAGACAGTAACCAAAGCCCTGAACAAGGGGAAATCTGTGCATACAGCCTACCTAGACTTAGCCAAGGCATTTGACACTATCCCCCACTCAGGCATCATTGACAATCTCACCCAGCTAAGTATCAACCTTTATATAGTTAGATGGGTCACTTACTGGTTCACTGATAGAACCCATATACTCAAAATAGGGGAATCCACCTCCAACAGCAGATCTGTAACCAGTGGTGTTCCACAGGGATATGTCCTTGTACCTCTACTATTTGGAATTTAGTACAAGCTAAAACTAAAGATCTGTGACTGACAAAGTTTGCTGATGACTGCAAGCTGGGAGCAGTCATAGAATCTCCAAACGATGTCAACATCCTGCAAGAGGGTCTTACACAAACAAATGATTGATGCCAAAGTCATGGCCTTACCTCAATGCAAAAAGATGTATTATCATCCCTTTCAGTAAGGGCGATGTTCCTGCTAACTACCACATCAATAACAAAACCCTAAGTATGCACTCCCTGGTGAGAGACCTGGGCATACAGGTTGACAGCAGCCTTACCTTTGATCACCATGTCTCCACAGTGGTAAAAAGAACATTCTACATTGCTCATCTCATAAGTAAGACCATTGCATCCAAAAAATAAAAGAAGTTATAACCTCTCTGTACCCTCCCCTCATCAGGCTAATAATGGAATACAACGCCCCTTATGGTATGCACCTTTCCAAGCACCTGCAACAATTGGAGAGACAACAAAGATTTCTCAAAAGTATAATTCAAGTTCTTCAGCATCTGTCCTATGTGGATTATCTGAAATCACTGTCATTTTTTTCTGCTTCATACAGACTACTCAGAGGTGATCTATGCCTTGCATACAAGGCAATCTTTGACCATGCCTTATTGGAAATGCTGCATATCTACAAACCGAATTGTACATGAGTTACTCACTCTAAAGACCTTAACTTGGTATGTGACACTAATAGAACATGCTTGAGGGTCAGATTTGTCTCCCAGACATTACCACACATTTGGAATGGACTCCCACTTCATGTTAAACAGAGCACATCATTGGTGCTCTTTAAGTGCAATGTGGACAGTTGGATGTGTAACCAGAAATTCACCCCAAGGGTTCCACCTGTGTCCATCTTGGACAGGGACAATTAGTGCTGATTGTGGTAATAGGGGTAGAACTTGGCTAGGCTTGTAAGGGCCCTAGGGCCATTAGCTTAGTAACTTCCTATAATCCTATGATATGACTCAGTCATAGTCCATGTGGGAGTACATGACCCGTGACATACCTCCCTAGACTATACATAAAGAGATATATTTGAGCTGTCAGAATATGTGTCCCTGGCTGGTGTGAGCCTAGCACTGAGCAGCATTACACCTTCTCCAAGAATGATGTCACAATATGGACAAAAAACATTGACGTTAATAATTGGCTTGGTTTCCGGTGTCATTCTAAGGGGGTGCAATATTTGTCAGCATGAAAGGAGATGTTTAATAGAACATGCTGCTTTGGCAGGGATGGCCTGTACCTCTCCCTTCTAGGAATTTGAATATGAGTTAAAACTGTCTTCCCCCATACCTTTTGTAGGCAATACCAATCTAAAACTACTTCAGACATAGCAAGTCAAAAAGAAGAAAATCTGAAGGTATTTGCTAAATGCTGGGAATCTAAACAAAATAACTCCACTCGTTAGAAGATGTCTTCTCCCTAGAGAGTACTGACATCTGTGCGGTCACTGACACATCACTTAAAGCCATGCAGAGCACACCAACAGTGCAAGGTTATCATGCCTTCCACACATTTTGACCAGCTACTTCACAGGAAGGGGACTAAAGGTGGAGGTGTCTCTGTGTCCATCAAAACTAAAGATATTTCAAGGCTCGTCAAACAGTTCAATGCACTTGAGCTGCTCCATGTTCAAATCACCATAGGCAAGGCCCAGTAGTACTTCCATGCAAGCTATAGGCCCCCCTCTATGACCCAGAAAATATATATCATGTATTTAAACTTATTAGAAACACTAACCATCCAACCCAATAGCATATTCATGGATGACTTTCATTACCCCACTATTAACTGGGAATCCTATATGACACCAAACATACAGGCACAAAGATTCCTGGATTTTGTAAACACAAACTCCCTGGACTATATAGCTAATATATCAACCAGGGGTGCAAACATACTGGATCTGTTCGTCACCAGTATGGATGAGTCATGCACACCTCCTACTGTAATGTCTTCTCTGGTAAGGTCTGAACATAAAGTGGTCTCCTTTGATGTAAAAATAAAACATGGACCCCCTAGCTAAACATGGAATATTCAAGAATGATTATAAGGCCAGCTATTAGGTGATACCCTGGCAAAATTTCAACCCCTATAAACACTGAGAACACTGCAGCCTATGTAGAAGTGTTCAAAGGAACACTGTATGAACATGTTAATAGTCGCATAGAGGTGTCCGTACCCACAAGGGACAAGTGCAGAACTCAAAATCAAACCACCCTGGTGGAAACTCAGAATCAATAGGCTGTATAACGGCAGGAAGAAACTCAAGGCAAAATTAAGGTGGTACATCACGCAGCAGGATAACAGCACTCTCATCAAACTAAACAAAAAAGTCAGAGGACAAATGAAGTCTACCAAAGCCAAATTTGAGGTAAGTTTGGGCTCCCAGGTCAATGACAACCACAATGTATACTTTAGCTACAACCTCAAAGGCAATACACAATTGTGGGCACATCTCATTGTAAATGGAACAGCCTATAATGAGCCAGAATATATACCAAACCTCCTGGCTGCTAAATGCAGCCCAAACTTTACCCTCTCTCCCCCTCAACCTTCCCTAAGGAAATACCATCAAATCTAAGCACCCTTACTATCACTAGGGAACAGGTCCTTAATGCTCTGTCTAAGAACAAGTACATAGCATCAGTGGGCCCAGACACTATACCAGGATGCCTTCTAAATAGCATGAAACATGACCTATCAGGGCCTCTGGAATTACTATTTAACTGTAGCCACCAAACAGACTTTATGTCTCTTGAATGGAGAACAGAAACAGTCTTCCTCTGCACAAAGGTGGGCCATCTACAAACACTGGAGACTACACTCACTACTCTTATATGTACAGCCATGGAAACAATTGTCATAGAAATGATCAATGGAGATGTAGTACACTGGAACAAACCCACTTTGGTTTTGTCAAGGCCAAATCATGCCTACCCAGCCTGGCAGACCTACTTGAGAAAGTAACCAAAGCAATGGATGAGGGAAAAATTGTTCACACTACCTACTTTGGCCTGACAAGGCATTTAACACTTTATCCCCATCAGGCATTGCTAACAAACTCAAGAGGTTATGTACAAGATAGTGTGAGCCAGTGAATAGCCAACTGCCTCAAAGACAGGACCCAGGAAGTTAGCACTGGGGAGTCCACCTCTACAAAGTGGCCAGTCACAAGTGGACTCCCTCATAAATCTATCTTCGGACCACTCCTTTTTGGAATTTACTTCTCTGAAGTCAAGGCCACTGTCAGTGGTCTCTGGCTGACTATATTTGCAGTCATTGACTCCCACACTGACACAAATGTTCTCCAGAAGGGGCTGACACAGATATACAACTGATGTCAGAGCCATGGACTAACACTAAATGCCAAGAAATGCACTGTACTATCCTTTGTGAAGTCATCCACCCCTGGTAACTATCATACTGATAGCACACCTCTAACAGTTGATCCAGTAGTCAGGGACTTAGGGACACACATAGATAGTAATTTAGCCTTTGACTGTCAGGTGTCTACAGTATTGGGGAAATCATTCAATGTTGTGCAACTTATAAACAAAGCTATGGCATCTAAGTCCAAGGAAGTCATTGCTCCAGTGTATTCGGCATTCATCAGACCTATCATTGAGTGCAATGCCCCCTTTGGTATGTACCTAGCTAAGCATATCCGACAACTGGAACATCCAAAGAGGTTCATCACTAAGCCAATACAGGACATAAGTAAAATGTCCTATGCAGACCGCATTAAGGCCATATCCTTGTATTCTGTCTTCTCCTGGCTTTGGAGGGGGGATATATGCCTGCCATATAGGGCATTGTCAGACCCCACTCTGGACCTCCTGCTTATAAACAAAACAAAAAGCACCAGAATTACCCATTCTACAGACCTACACCTTGCCTGTGGTATAAATTGGATGTGCTGAATAGACAGGTATGTATCTGAGAGACTACATCCTATATGGAACAGGCTCCACATCCACGTGATATAGAGTTCTGCCCTAATGCAAATCGAGTGCAAGTTACACAACTGGATGAGGAGCAGGACATTCATCCCTGGTTTGAGACCTATGTTTCTAATGGACACAGGGAAACTGTAAATGGTTCATCTCCCAGGGTCCCTGCTTATAAATGTTTCATCTCCCAAACCCCTGCTTACACTTAACAAGGGTATCAGACCTTGTCATAGATTTGGTATGGATGGTTATGCTTAAAGAAGCCCTTGTGTTCATTAGCCTAGTAAACACCTGTGAACCTATGAACCCATGAACCTATACTGTGTTACCTTTCTGATGACATTTGTCTTCTATGCTGACATTCACTTCTATGCTCTGACATTGATGTGTTGATTGTAGATGTGTACCCATAGGTGCGTACTACACAATCCTGAAAGTGAAATGTAAACATTTCCATGAGACACATTTCATTGTGTGACTCCATAGCCCTTGCAACAGCATTCACTGTAATGTACACAAATTATCATGCTATCCACATTATAAATGGCAAAGTACAATATCTGTAAATGACCAGTACAAGTAGCATGTCAACAGCACCAATGGATAAAATAAATACATACTAATGCAGATAGTCAGCCTGTGCATCAGACATATAGTTTTATGTGTCTGCATCCATGAGAAAGATATTAGGAATGTGGCACAGTTATCATCACTTACACAGGGTGTTGTGTGGGGGTTCAGGAGGCCTAGGCTGACCCAATAGGTTGGCAAGCATGTGTGTGAGTCAAGAAGGAAGCAGGCAAGATGGACCATAGAAATGTTGTGTGTGTGTGTCTGTAGGTGCCCACAATGTGATAGTCATGTATGATTGTCTGCATGAACACAGCCAAGCCCAGTGCTAGCCCTACATGTGTGTATGTTGGACAGTTGTGAGCTGTGCATGGTAGAGCTGACAGTTCATTATCTTCACATTCGAACATAAGAACCGGCTCTGCCAGAAGTTGTTCTGGCACCTCCATGCCCAAGGTCAGATGCTGTGCTACTACCTGAGGGTAACTGATGTCTGCTGGGCACATGCCCTCCATGGGAATGCCCAGGACCATGAGCCGATGGTCTGCTACATTTGATGTGGACAACACACTCCCCTCTGGAGCTCTGGATGTACTGCCACTACAGAAGCGTGATTGTGCATGGCCACGTTGACTCTCAGGAGATGTAGTTGCTCATCTACATCCATGAGGCCAATGCTCAACTCCAGTCAGACATTCCATCACAGACAGTGTGCATTCCAAGACAGATAGTGTCCTATCTGTCTCAGACCTACCTCTTTTCACTGTGTCAGTCAACAGATCCAGGGTATTAACAGCACGGTGGAGGAAGCCATGAATGTCAGACTGTGCTGCATCCACGTGGCATGTGATGAGACACTTGCAACAGGTGGTGAAGGGACACCAGGCCTCCTATGAGCATCCCTATCAATCCACCTGTGTGGAACCTTACCAACAGTTTAGCTATGGCCATTGTCAACAGTCACTGAAACCACAGTAGCCACACTTCCCTGCTCAATGTTCCCACCCTCCAACTGTCCAATATCTGTGGCCTCAGGAGACTGAGCATGCATAGGCATACTGGCTGTGTATGGTGATAATGAGGGTAGACAAGGGATGTCAACCTCTGTGTCTGATTCAGCCCCTGCAATCCCCAGATGTGCCACCATCATCATCAGAGTCAGAAGAGACACTGACATCAGGTAGTATAGGGGACAAAGACCAACCTTCCCGCTGACCTGTGATAAAAAGGGAAGAGCAATACATTAATACCTGCATTACTATGATCAGGAAACTATGGTGCAATATATGTTAAGCTGTATACATTGCTGTCACTATTACAAACATGTATACCTCCCAACCTCATAGAGTAGGGCATGTGGACATTATTTTCTAACCCTAATCTGTAATTATTTGGAAATAATTATTCAGTAAACAAGAATCTTATGAGCAAAAAATAAATTATGTACTCTGTGGACATTCTGCAAAAATCTGCACAGTTGACAGTTATGGCAATCAGTAATGTCCTGACAATACTTTCAAGTCAATGACTATGATCATACCTACAAGGCAGAGATATGGGTCTAATCTGTGGACATTCAGAAAATATCTGTACAGTTCATAATCATGCAGACAGTACATTAATCCACCCAGCAGGCCTGGGATTACACTTTAGCTGATTCATTGAAATATCTACATCTCTGACTAAACAGTTTTCTGCTTACCAGTAGCAGGAACACAGCCTTTTCCAATTCCTGACAGTCCTGAAAAAATTTGCTGGAGAGGTAATGGCAACAGCACCACATGTTAAAGTATAACATGGGTAATATGTCCAAAAATCTGACTACAATCTGCAGTAACTGCTATGTTAAAAGGTATGTTGGTGACAATCTCTACATGAGCTTAAAACTGCAGCTAACTTACTCCCCCCCACCAAAAACACCTGACACCCATGTAACACTATATACAACTTAACAGGATGAATGCAACAGTATTCTACTGCTGATCAAAGTAAGCATACTTGGATGCTCTTCTTGAGAGGACAAGTGGCACCCACGTCCACAACATATTGGCTGATGGATGCCTGTGTGCTGTCCTGTGTAGCAAGCTTTGCCAGGAATTCTTCTGTGGCTGTGACAGGAGGTTCTGCTGCAGGCTCACCACCAGTGACCTGACGATGCCTGACCACATCAGCTGCATGTATCTTGCTATCCATGGCATGGTGCCGCACCTGCTCATAGGTATGATTTTGGTGACCTATGCATTGATGTTATGCACCAGTTTATCCCAATCCCACAGGACTCCAAGTTCTGACCTATTTGCCCTCTCTCTGGGCAGCATGACCTGGTAATGTTGTAGTAAAGTCTCAATGATAAGGTCGTTTTCCACCTCAGAAAATGGTGACCTGCGACGTGCATGCCTAATGTTTCCTGAAATACAAAGACATGAGAACACATGTAAAGATCACATACATATTTTATTTGTTTCCACACTCAAACAATGCAACTGGACCCAACTAAAATTCCTACAGTTAGACAGGCAGTTGAATATTTTAACAGTATGTTCTTAAGCATTCTTGACAACCTTGCTCCACCTAGAACTATAAGAGTGAAATATAACTATGTACCTTGGTTAACAAATGACAAAACAATTACTCAAAGAAAGAGATAAAACATAGACCCACTACCAAACCAATAAGAATCAAACCACACTTTACCACTACAGACTACTAAGAAACAGTGCAAAAAACTTATTAAATGTGACAAAAATCAGTACGGCACTAATCTACAACAAAAACACTATAATAACCCACACCAATTCAGAGCAACTAAAAACAGCTATTACAACCAGGACCTTTCTCCACTCCTACTCCCAATACTTCTGAGCCCATAGTTAATATTGCAACACAGTTTAACACTCATTTCATCAATTCCATTCATTCACTAAACAACACAAATATTAATCCCACACCTACTCTAACAACAGACCTCACTGTAACCACCAACTCTTTCTCTCTCAAACCTGTCCAAACCAATATCATTAAAAGAATGCTCTCTAAACTTAAACCCAGTATCATTTCTGCAGATAAACTACCCACTGAATTTCTAAAACTAGCAGCTGATGCCATTGCATTTCCCATCTCTCTCTTGATCACCTGTTCCATTACAGAACATTATGTGCCCAAACTTTGGAAAATATTCTATATTATCCCACTACACAACGGAGGTTTATCAAAAGACCTTTCCAACTATAGACCAATAGCTATTCTGCCTCCTCTATCTAAAATACTGGAAAAATGCCACCTGCAACTCATGGACCATCTCATTTCCAACAATCAACTTTCCAGTACCGAACATGGATTTCACCCTGATCATAGTACCAATACTGCCCTATTAAGCTTCAAACATACAGTCAACCAGCTTAAGAATAATAATCAACTTGTTGCTTCCATCTTTCCTGATGTGTCCAAAGCTTTTGATACAGTGTTTCATCAAATGCTCCTTCATGAACTCTCCTTAGTAAACCTTAGCCAACCTGCACTCACATGGTTTCAAAGTTATTTATCTGAATGGCAGCCGTCTGTTAAATGGCACTCCCCTCTCTACTACCCATCTCAGTTGGAGTGCCACAAGGATCAATTCTAGGACCTCTCCTCTTTTCAATCTTTACCAACAATCTAAATAAAGCTACTCAATCTGCTACTATTATCCAGTATGCATATGGCTCTAATCTGTTCTGCAACCTCCCTCTCACTACTCCAAGAAGTAACTCAGAAGTCTTTCACTTTCATAGAAACCTGGATCTCCGAGCATCAACTTATCATTAAGCCAAGCAAACTAAACTAATGATATTTTCCAATAGAAAATCCCTCCAGCATCAAACCTCCTTTCTTATCTCTTCTTCTAATAGCACCGTAATAGAACCTCTTTTTCCCACAAAATTGCTTGAGGTAACTATAGACACTAGCTTAAACTTCAATAAACACCTAGCAGCAGTAATCAAAAAAACACATATCAAATTAGGCTCCTTATAGTCAAGCCTTACCTCACAGACCCCATCAGGCAATCTATAGCCAGAACCCACTTACTAGCTTTTCTTCTATATGCTTCACCTATCTTTACTAACCTAAAGAAAACAGATTTAGCTAAGTCTGAATCTTGCTATAACAAGCTTGCTAGATTTGCAACTAACTCTCCATTTAGATCTCACCACTGTACTGCTCTTTATCAACTGAACTGGCTTGAGCTGCCAAATCTCTTAAACTACTTCCAACTATCTACTACCCATTCCATGTTATACCAACCTGACAAATGTCCATCTTTCCAACAACTACTACAGCTACAAACTAGTATTAAAAACTTAAGATCATCAAACAAATGTCTAATAAATGTTACAAAATCAAACAATAGCTTTGGTGACTCGCTCTACTCTAATCACATTGCTAAGATATGGAATAACATACTTCAGGAAATCATAAATACCACTGACATCTTTAAATTCAAGCAACACCATAATGTCTACTTTTTCAACTCATGGCTTTGCTCTTTTTCTAATCCTGGATGATTTCACCCCTCATTTTTTTCTCCTGTTTTTCACTCCCTACTAACACAGTCAAATCCATAACATTTTTACTACTCCACCACCTGCTCTTGTCTAGTTTCACCTTATTATCCCTTTTACTCTCTTTCATTATTCACTCTTCACTTTATCCTTTACCTTCTTCTGTCTTATGCACATCCTTATCAGTACTCTAAATCTTGCTTCTCCCAATGCTCTGTCACTTATTCACGTCACTCTATTTCACCCTATATAACAACACCTGCTGAATGATTTTAGCCTGTCTTAATTTCTCATCTTATAGGCTGAGTCATACAGTTGCTGTATATAACTACTATAGTTGTGCACTGTCATGTTATTGTTGTTATTATTATCTCACTAATCTAATATTATGTAAAATGTTAAGTTAATGATCTTTTGTTTGTTTGTAATGTGCAGCTTTTCTCCCTGGTCTTCTACTGAAAATGGACTACATGTCCTTTCAGGCTTTCCTGGTAAACAAATGTCAAATAAAATAAATAAAATATGAGAAAGCTATGTATACATACAGCAGTAAAGGAAGGGTATCAGTATTACCACTTGATTACACATCTCATACTCAGCAGTGTACCAAACATGCAAAGGGTATGGATGTAACTAGGACTGTAGCAATAGTAACATATTCCTGTTTGTGCCATGACAGATACTCACATATGATCAGACACCCAACACAGGGTTCCATTGCAGTGTGTTTCATAGCAGGAACCACCCCCTCAATAATATGTATAAACAATAGTGCCAACAAAATGGCAGTGTACTATTACAAGTGTTATCAGAGGAAGTAGCTTGGAGACCTGTGTACCTAGATATCACACAGCATTATACCCTTGCTGTACTCTGCATCCTCTGTATGTGTAACACGGCTAGAGATCAATGCCATGTCATCAGTACAGTTCTAACAATGACTTACTGATGTAATCCCCATTCTCCCTAACTATATTCACACATATGCATCATGTAGGAAACAAAATTGATACATACCTGATGGAGTACAATACTTCTCTGTTGAAAGATACTGCTATACAAGTAATGTGTCAACCGGTTAGACATAAGAAGTAACTCTGATACACACTGGTTTGCCTAGCTGCAAGTTTGCCTTTTAATGATAGTTCTCATTAGCAGTTGATTGAATATGAACCACTCTGTGGTTCAGAAATGGTAAATGCAGCCTACACAGCTGATTTGCAGTATAATCAGCCAATCCCATGCAACTACTCAACAAGATATAAGCTCTCAATATAGATTCCATCCCCTTTCTCGTATGTTGGGGTAAAAAATAGTGGGGTCATAATACAACATCAGCACAGAAAGAATGTTTGTAGCAGCTACTTTTTACATACAGATGTGTGTACCACAGGCTGAAGCAGCTATTGCTGCTGCTGCTAGCAGTAGGCATAGGCAGAAGACTTTGCAGGACAATAACACAGAAGAGTAACTGTGGGAAATGTGGCAGACTTGATGAACAGCTAGAGCCATATTGAGGACACTCATCCATTGGAAGTAAGGTATGTGTTTAAGTATGTTAGCCAAATGTATCATTAACAGAGTAAAAGGCAACTTGCTTGGGGGGACATTAACCATGATGTCAACCAGTTGAACAACTGCCAAGCCATGTGTTATGTCATGGTAGTCATTTGGAACGTATGTGCTGGCAACCCTTGCTTCTAGCACAACCTCCATATATGTAAGTTACTTGAACAGCTGTGGTTGTCTGTAATATCACTGGCAAATCATTGTGGACTGCAGTCTGATATTACTGGGCCACATTTGAATTACATACTTCAATTTCTTCTGGGAATTTATGCTAATGCATAACCTGATATTCTAGGCACTTTCTAGGGTTGTAATAGCAAAAGTTAAAATGCATTCCTATCTGTAGGCCTTTGACTTCAATTATTTCAAGCAGACATTCCATCTGTATTGCTTTGGGTGGATAAATAGGTGATGGCACAGTCATGCATATCACAGTTTATAATGATGGTGTACACATACATGTATTTTAAATGTTAGACACAGCTGTATTTGTACACATGACCATGTGAACCAAAAATAAATGTTTTCAAAGCACTTAACAGATTGAGCTACCAACAGTGATAGAATTGGTGTGTTGTACATGCTGTACAGATAATTGCACACTGAACTGCTGTTACATACCTCACTTACACTTATTACTATAGTGATTTATTTATCTACCAAATTCCTAGGTAAATTCCTATTTTTCAATTAGTCTTTTAGCAGATTTGCTGAATGATGTGGTGTGAATCACAGCATCATGTAAACATGCTTAATGACAAGAAAATTACAATTAGTATGCTTTGCTCATTAACTGCCTGTGTGGCTTGGAGTGTTGCTGCACTATTGCTCAAGTCAGATGGTACTAGGTTCAAAATAGGATGTAGGTGAACTTTTTGAATGTGATTATTTTGGCTTCTCATATATGTAATAATACAATGTCATTTAGCTTAGGTTAGTGATGTTGCACTATGCACAACATTGTGCAAAGATTCTTTAAAGAAAAGAAAATTGGGGAGATAGGAAAGTAGTGAAATGGGGTGCAAGCAGGGGGAAAACATAGTGAAAGACAGGAAGGGTGTAGGAAAGAACCATAGCTATCAATTTCATCCACAGCAACAACTGTGCATTTGCAAAGATTTTTAGCTGAATTTGGACTATCGCCACCAGAGAGAGGGGTGACAAAACATAAGTGCATTGTCAAGCCAATTGGGCCAAATTAACTGTGTCCAGTGGCCATGTGTGTTAAATGGAGAGCTATGTATGGGATGCACTTTTTATTTTGGGACAGGAGCGAGTGAAATGTTGGGGAAACAGACAAACAGGTATGCTTGGGGAAGGTAAGTTGGAAGGTGAGGAAGCATTTGCAGACAGACAAGACATACAAGACAGCAGAAAGAGTTGGTGAGGGACACGAAAGGAGGGGAAAACACCTTGGGCAGGGGGCTGGGGGATCCAGGTCTCATGGACTTCAGACACGGTAAGAGTGTGACTCAAGTCCTCAACCATGGGACTGTCACCACTGCACCTTCACTGCTCCTGTGGAGGCCGTGGCTGATGTCAGCACCTGGGGACAGATTGCTCCACCAGGATTGACAGTATGCTCTCCATCTAGCATGCATGGGCACCAACCAGCTGGTGCACAAGTCTACTCTCCATGCCTGGCATTTGCTCACGGGTGACATAGGCATCCCCTCCACCTCCACTCCCAGAGGGGGGCACACTCCTGACCTGTGGGGTGGAACTACCTGAAGGATCTGGTACTGCAGGAGCAGCAGAGGGCTGCCACCAGTCTGTGGCCCAGACATGCTTGGCCCCGGTGCTTCAGCTGGGGGAGCCAAGGTAGGTGGATTTCCAGGAATTGGCCTACCTTGTTGCTCTGTGGTAAATAAAGTAGAAACATAACAGAAAAATAAATGTAACCCAAACAAATGTATTCTGTAACCCAAACAAATGTAGTTAAGAATGTAAATTAAAACAATAATGGTTAATGGAAACAAATCGAGAAATAATATAATGAGGAACCCAGTAATAAATAATGTAAATGAAACTTTATTTAATGGCAAAGCAATATTAAATTATACATAAGGGACAACATAAGAGGTAATAACAAATAATATGAAAATAGCAAATGATAAAAGTAAATGTATTGATTAAATAAATAAAAGAAGAGAAGGGTGGGGTGAGAGAAGAAAGGTGAACATTAGTAACTTCACAGATACTATAACTAAACATACTACAAATAAGTCATTTTAGATATGTTAGATTTTACTTGTTACACCACTGACTGCCATGACATTTATTATTTGAAATATTACCCTGTTCCTTACACACACACACACACACACACACACACACACACACTATAGTTCAAATCATATTGCATCTAGTAATCATTCAATGTTGTTTATAGTGGATATATGATGTTCCATGTACATACCTCTCAACCTCTTAGCACTGGACATTAGGGGCCAAGCCATACATAATGGTGGTACAAAGGTACAGCAAGAGGAAGCATTCTCACATAGTGTGTGTGCTCTTACAATAGTAGCAAGGTGTTCAGATAACAGATTTGCCATTAAAATGCATTTTGGGAGATGTCTATTATCTGCATTTCAGAGGACTGACATTTCTTCTAACATTGATCCTCTCCACTGTGGCAGAGACCAGTAAAACAAGACCATACACAAAACAAACCAGATATATGGGGCAATATTCAGTATATGCTACAAAATTGTGACAGAGTAGAGGTATGCCCATGTACACTGGTTACACTTGACAGCTAGACAGTCATGGCACATGTCTATGGGTGTGCACTTCACATGCAAGCATGGTTATGTTTTATTGATGAAACGCAAAAACATTATTGAAAACAACGCAATTTCTCATTTGGCTGGTGTGGGATTAGAATATTAACAAACAAAAAGGCCAGCACCAGGGAATGAAGCAGAAATAGAAACAAAAATGTTTTATTATTGAACGAGACCGGTTTCAGCTTATAGCTTTCCTCAGTGGCTATACATGATGTGTGGTTGACAAACTGCATTTAAATAATAGAACCAATAAAGCAAATAATGACATAATTTCCTGTTAAACCCAGAAAAAAGTTGTGCAAATAAAATGCATATATACATATGTATAAAAAATTGTGTATATGAAAATATAGAAATTAACAACAAAAATTGAGTGTATTCAAAAAAATATATGAATTCTAAAAGAATAACTGGACATTTTATCAAAACTTAATAAAAGTTTTATAACTTGTCATTAAGACCTGGGGAAAAAAGACCCCCTAGTTTCACTATCCATTTCTTTTCTTTAATATTTAGTAAATCATGCCATCCTGTTTTGAAATCTTTATTTCCAAAAACTCTATCAATAATGGTGAAAGTAAATTTTGCTGTTGAATGAGTGAGTGAGTGTTTGTACAATGCATTGGTCATTCTACCATTCCTAATGTCCCCCAAATGTTCAGACATACGACAACTGAACTGTCTTGAGGTCTGACCAATATAAAACACTTGGCATGCACAAGTTACTAAATAAATGACCCATTCACTTCCACAGTTGGCAAAACACTTAATATCAAAAATTTGCCTGTATTTTTGCTGGTAAAGTTCTTAGTTTTGAAGATGTATTTACAAAATGAGCAATGTCCACATGGATAACACCCCACCAGTCTGTCTCCAGAGAGAGTGGTCTGATGATAAAGGCTAGATTGAGACGTAACCCTTTTGTAATAAGAAAAATGTGATCAAAGAGTTTTACCTTTTCTGTATGAAAATTTGCATCTATTCCCCAACCAGTCATCTAATCTTATGTTGCTTCTAAGTATGTTCCAGTTTTTGTTGATGATATCTGTAAATTGAGAAGTATTCCTCCCAAAAGTGGTAACTAGCCTGATAATATCCTGTTTGTCCCGAGAATGTTTTGATTTATATGATAATAAACTTTCTCTAGATTGATTAGATGCCCATGTAGAGGCATTATGGACATTATCATGCTTGTACCCTCTCTCTAGAAATCTATCAGTCAAATCTTGTTGACATATGGTGAGGTCTTGCTCAGAAGAGCAAATTCTTCTAATTTTGAGAAATTGTGATTTGGGAATGTTATTGATTGTATGTCTGGGATGTAAACTGGAAGCATGTAGCAAACTATTGTATTGTGAATACTTCCTATAAACTGTTGTTCTGAATGTGTGGTTGGGTTTTCGCTCCAAATGAACATCTAGAAAATCAATTTCTTGTGCATGATAATTAACAGTAAATTCAACACCCCACTTGTTACAATTAAGATACTCCACAAATTCTGAAAGATATTCTGATCCCCCTCTCCAGACTAGCCAACAGTCATCCAAATTGCGCCGCCAAATATCAATTTCAGGCAAGTATAAATGAATGTACTTTGGTTGGCATCGATAATATTTTTTGACAGTACTGGGACATTTTCAAGATTGTGACACTTATTTACAGTGGATGAAAGGAAACTGATACACTTGCTGTTTCAAATATAACATTTATTGTTTTTCCTGAATAGCGGATTGATATTTCATTTTATTGAACAATCATAAGCAGTTATTGGGACTTTACCACTTTTTATACTAATTGTGGCTTATCACAAATAGACTGTTATTAGTTCCTTTATTGGAACAATGGCATATCTTATATTTGAACCTTGAGTGTTTGGTCACTTGTTTTTCATAATTATTTCTTGATGGTTTTCTTGTTTTTTTTGTTTGTGCAATCATCTGGTCATTTACAATTGTACCCAATATAACATATAAGTTGTGATTTAACCCTATTATAATAGGGACAGTAGTACTTTGAATATATAGGGGCGATTGTCATATGGCTGATTAGTATTTTTTTTTCAGCATATACTAACTTTTGGTTCACATATAGAGATTAACATTCAGAACAACAGTTTATAGGAAGTATTCACAATACAATAGTTTGCTACATGCTTCCAGTTTACATCCCATACATACAATCAATAACATTCCCAAATCACAATTTCTCAGAATTAGAAGAATTTGCTCTTCTGAGCAAGACCTCACCATATGTCAACAAGATTTGACTGATAGATTTCTAGAGAGAGGGTACAAGCATGATAATGTCCATAATGCCTCTACATGGGCATCTAATCAATCTAGAGAAAGTTTATTATCATATAAATCAAAACATTCTCGGGACAAACAGGATATTATCAGGCTAGTTACCACTTTTGGGAGGAATACTTCTCAATTTACAGATATCATCAACAAAAACTGGAACATACTTAGAAGCAACATAAGATTAGATGACTGGTTGGGGATAGATGCAAATTTTTATACAGAAAAGGTAAAACTCTTCGATCACATTTTTCTTATTACAAAAGGGTTACGTCTCAATCTAGCCTTTATCATCAGACCACTCTCTCTGGAGACAGACTGGTGGGGTGTTATACATGTGGACATTGCTCATTTTGTAAATACATCTTCAAAACTAAGAACTTTACCAGCAAAAATACAGGCAAATTATTTGATATTAAGTGTTTTGCCAACTGTGAAAGTGAATGGGTCATTTATTTAGTAACTTGTACATGCCAAGCATTTTATATTGGTCAGACCTCAAGACAGTTCAGATGTCATATGTCTGAACATTTGGGGGACATTAGGAATGGTAGAATGACCAATGCATTGTACAAACACTCACTCACTCATTCAACAGCAAAATTTACTTTCACCATTATTGATAGAGTTTTTGGAAATAAAGATTTCAAAACAGGATGGCATGATTTACTAAATATTAAAGAAAAGAAATGGATAGAGAAACTAGGGGGTCTTTTTCCCCAGGTCATAATGACAAGTTATAAAACTTTTATTAAGTTTTGATAAAATGTCCAGTTATTCTTTTAGAATTCATATATTTTTTTGAATACACTCAATTTTTGTTGTTAATTTCTATATTTTCATATACACAATTTTTTATACATATGTATATATGTATTTTATTTGCACAACTTTTTTCTGGGTTTAACAGGAAATGATGTCATTATTTGCTTTATTGATTCTATTATTTAAATGCAGTTTGTCAACCACACATCATGTATAGCCACTGAGGAAAGCTATAAGCTGAAACCGGTCTGGTTCAATAATAAAACATTTCTGTTTCTATTTCTGCTTCATTCCCTGGTGCTGGCCTTTTTGTTTGTTAATATTCAAGTTATTGTGGCTCGTGCACCTGCCGTACTTGCTAGCATATTTTGTTTCGGTGGGATTAAAACCCAGAAGCAATGTCTACAGTAATGCTGACCATTTTATTTGAAATAATAAATTATTTGAGCACTGTCTCCTTTTACACTTTATTGATTCACGTTGTTTCAAAACTTGCATTTACACACGTGGATAGCTGTCTAGGACTTCTGTAAACCTGTGCCCGAAAGCACACTATTCCCCCCACAACAGCCATATCCACACTCAAGATCAGGTTTCAAGGAATACTGTATAATTCCCATCTATTGCCCTTTAAATAGGGTGCATTCTCGCCATTGCGCATCACACTATACATTCAAAAACACGCCACGTGGCTTAGCATCGCACAAACTCGCACAATCCATCTTTAAGTGAAGCTTAGCAATGCACAACCAAGGAAAGACCATTACCCATGTTTAAGGGATCCTTAGCATCTCACACCTTTTCTAACTAGTGAGATAATTGAATTTAAAGTGAACCGATGTTTCAATGACCTGACACAGTTTCACAGCAGTATATGTAAAAGCTATCACTGCCCAGGACTTGTCCCTGGGACCTACTACACTGTAGGATATCAGTCAACCTATCTCACCACTAGCGTAGTGAAGGGAGCTCATGTATCTTCAGATATACTGTGAAAGTGCCACTGTAAGCATTGTGCAGCTTTGTCACATGAGTTTGGGTGGTGCTAAGCACTGTGCAGCTAAGTCAATGGAAAGCATCTGGTTTCTATATTTAGATGCATGGTGTATGTCTAATGCATGGGTGCTCAGTGCTAAGCATAGCTAAATAACACACCACATCATACACACATGCACATAAAATATTAGTAATAATAAAAATTGAATGCATCCGGTTTCTATTGTTAGATGTCTGACACATGTCTGATGTATGGGTGCACAGAGCTAAGCATAGCTAAATAATGTGCCACATTGCACAAACAAGCACATAAAGTAAAAAAAAAAAAAAGAAATAATCAAATAAATCCAGATTAGTGAAATAAATCATCTTGTACCCCATTTGATCAGCTTAATGGGTTGACAGGTATATGGGTGTGCTGTCAGTGTTACACGGATTCAGTATCCATATTGCTCAGACCTCCCTCAGGTGTGCTGCACCATTAATATGCAGGGCATGCTGCTGAGGGAAGATCATGGCCGTGTACATGGATACATCCATGTAGGCTCTACACGGAGCATGCATGGACTTTATTGAATCCTGGGGAAAGTCTTACTACAAAAATACAGAGTAATAAGGGAAAGGAATGAAAGAAATAAAGTGTCATCATGGGAGTCTCGAAGAGAGACAATTATAAGAGGTAACAGATCAACAAAAGTATTTAGAAAGACAGATACAATAAAAGCAATGCATAATATCAGAACAGACCAGGATTTATCATACACTATTGCAAATAATCAATTAAAGATATAAACCCAGGCAGATAAACTTAGAAAATATGCAGATTAATATAAAGGAAAAGTACAAAATAAGCAATTCATTGATAACTCCAAATGTTTTATACAGACCCAAGGAACAGAGTAAAAGGAATAGAAACACCACCAAAAAAGAAGAAATAGACACATTTTGGAGATATATTTATTAAAATCCTTAGTAACATAACAAAGATGCTAAATTGATAGAAAAATTAAAAGAAACAGTAAGAAGTTCAATGTATAGGATATGAAGTGGAATGAAGTAACGGCTAGTAAAACAGAAGCAGAATTAAGAAAAGTTCCAAATTGGAAAACCCCAGGATAAGATGCAGCACCTAATTTCTGGCTAAAAGTATTAACATCTTTACAATATGATTTAGCCCTGAATAAGAACTAGATGTATGCTCAAAACGTAAGACACTACTTGGTTAATAACAGGAAAAATGTGACGCATCTTTAGGAGTGAACCTGTAAACTATCCTAAAATCTACAGACCTATAACTTGCCTTCCAACTATGTACATACTGTATACAGGAACTGATGCAGTAAGAGTATATTGTCACTACTAGAAAGGCTCACTCAGACTCTGCTACACTTTGCGGTGAGGGAGAGGTTAGTTTGATTTTTATTTGTTGTATTACTTTATTGCCTTTTTCTATTTTGAATACTGTGATTTGTTTTATTTACCTTGTGTTTTACTTGTATTCTGCTTTTAACCGCATAGCAAAACTTGGAAAGGGATCGCAGATCTGTCTCTTGTGAGTCAGGTAGAAATTAGTACAGGTCAATAGAACAGGTCAGTTAAGGTTAATCATCTGTGAACTGAGGGGGGGGTGGAGTTAGGAACTAAACCTTCTGTTTAAGGGGCAAAATAAAACATGTTAGAGCTTTACTAGAAAGGCTCACCCAGACTCTGCTACACTTTGCTGTGTGGGAAAGGTTAGTTTGCTTTTTATTTGTTGTATTACTTTATTGTCTTTTTCTATTTTGAATACTGTGATTTGTTTTATTTACCTTGTGTTTTACTTGTATTTTGCTTTTAACTGCATATTAAAACTTGAAAAGAGACCACAGCTCTGTCTCTTGTTTGTCAGGCAGAATTTTCCCCCCACCCTCCCAGCCAGTTACTGTAGTGTTCTTAAACACCACTGTATTTCTAGTTGCCTTCCCCTTATGTTAATTTGAGAATATATCTCATTTCCTCTCTGTTTTTACTGGCTTGTGTGAGTAAGCACAAAATTATCATTTTGTGAAATCAGTCCCATTCAACTATTTACATTTATTGGCCATCCTACTGTATTCCATAGTACCAGGATACAAAAGTGACCACCCCCTTTCAATCTATCTTGCTGTTTTGAAAATAGTGACTCTCCACTAAAACTTAACTTTCTTGACAGGTAAAACTTAAGTTACCTACTTTCACATCTAACTCTTCTAGTGCACACTGCAGTATTTAGGATAAACCATTTTTTTCATCTTACCTTTAAGCATCCCTGTGACTAGCACTTGCTTTAAAACCTGCAGGAAAGCACCAGGAAGTCAAAGTGATACAAGCACTCAGCTCTCCTTGTTAATAAGGAGAAATTAATCATAGGCACTAACCCTATAATTGCAAAGTACCTTGCTAATGTAAGGGAAAACAGCTCTTGTACTTTACAAAAAAAAGCACCAAACCAGCCATGTCCTAGGGTCAGCTTCTGGTGATTTCTCCTATCCACCTGGTGAATCTGGGCATACTGGGGCAATGCATCAATTGCCTCATGTACACAGACAACCATCTCCTCCTACCGCCCAATATTACAACATGCGAGAGATGCACTTACATAGCCAAACTGGAAGCAAAGCTCTCTACACCCAAGATTGTGCTAGACAGTCAAGAGGAGAAGGTTAACACCCATACTATACCTCAAGCAACACATAGCCCTTCTAAACCCACACCACCAACACCCACACATAGCAACACGAAACCCACATATGTGGAAGCCCTTAACAGTAACCTGCCCAAGCAACAGGGACCTCCGAAGCTGCAACGCAAACACCAATCACAACCAAAGTGTCATATACACCAACAGTGTGCCACCCAACAACAACCCCTCAGGCAAGACAACATACCCAGCACTTTAGTCATAGGTGACTCTATAGTCAAGCACACTGATGTCCGACTCACCAGGCTGAATAAGGAGAAAATTACAGTCAGCTGCCTGTCGGGTGCCAGGATATGCCACATAATGCATGCACTCAAGTCACTCCACAACAAGTACAAATATGACTCTGTCATTGTCCATGTTGGAGTGAATGACTTGAGACGTACCTCCCTGGACTACATGAAAGGAGACATGGAAGAGCTCTTGGATAATGTGGCCCAGGCAGTTATGCCCTAGCCCTGAGTAGTATCCTGCCTTTGCCCAGAATGATACCACAGTATAAGGAGAAAATGATTGACTTCAACAATTGGCTAAGCTTCTGGTGTCATTCAAAGGGGATCCAGTATCTGTATGCCTGGGACGACATGATTGACAGACTACTAAGCTTTGCCAGAGATGGTCTGTGCCTTTCGCCCCTGGGCTTCAGGTTACTGGCTAAGGCTCTTGCCACCCCTATAGTGCCTTTTTTAGGCAAAGTTCAAAGGACAAAACCACCACCATAACAGGTACAAGCATGCAAAATCTGAAGGTAATGCTACTCAGTGCTAGAAGTCTAAACCTCAAAATGCATTCTCTCGAGGCACTCCTAAAAATGGAGAACATTGATATCTGTGCAGTAACTGAGACCTGGTTCAAGGCTGTAGAGAGCACCCCTACAATACCAGGCTACAACTCTTACCACACTTTTTGGCCACCAAACCAGGACCGAAACACTAAAGGTGGAGGAGTGTCCATATTCAGCAAGGATATTCACAATACCTGGCTAGTTGCCCAACACAATGCATCTGAAATTCTCCAGGTGCAACTAACACTAGGTAAGACTGCAATCCAAATTGTAGCTTGCTACAGATCTCCCACCATGCCCCAAGATTCTCACTACACATTTCTAAACATATTGGAAAATTTTAAGATACAGCCAAACACCCTAATACTGGATGATTTCAACTACCCTGCTATTAACTTGGAAAACTACTTGTGTACCAACACCTTTGCCCAATGGTTCTTGGAATTCATAAATTCCAATGCCCTGGATCAACTAATCCTTAGTCCCACCAGGGGCTCCAATATCCTAGACCTGGTCATTACCAACATGGGAAATCGATGCTCCACACCTATGGTCACCCCCTCATTGGTCAGGTCTGACCATAAGCCAATCACCCTTGACATCCACATCTCACCCCCACTCCCTAGTAAGGAAACCTCCATAAAAAACTTCTCCAAAGCCAACTTCATGCTACTCAAGTTAGAAGTGGCAAACTTCATGACACCCATGCAGACGGGAACTGAAAGGGAGACTGCTGAATCCTACACTAAGGCACTGTACGAGTACATGCATTCGTGCATGAATCATGCCATCCCCAGTAGAACCAAGACGCTCTCCTCCAAAAAAATCAAGCCAATTGCAGAAAAGAGGAAAATCCCAGGATGCAAAAAACTCCCTTACCAGCCTAAGTAAGAAGCTGAGATCCCTCATAAAATCCTCCAAAGCTAGTTATGAAATGAAAATTGCCAAATATTCCAAAGACAACCAAAAGGCATTCTATGATTATGTCAAGAATCTAAATGGCAATGCTCAGATCTGCTCTGAGCAACAACAGAATGGCATTAAATATACTGATCTGAAGGATATTGCCAGTATCCTGGCAGATCGATTCAGTGCAAACGTCACTCCCCTCTTCACCCCCTAAAGGGCCCATCTCAACACCGAAAGATTGCCAAATTCTGGTAATAACTGCCACAGAGGTAAAAAATGCACTTTCCAAAGCTTAAAATACAGCATCCATGGGACCAGACGACATCCCAAGCTGTGTACTACATGAACTACAAAATCAACTGGCACCTCACCTAAGTGTCATGTTTAATCATACCCTCACCTCAGGCTTTGTGCCCAGTGAGTGGCGCACAGCTACAGTTATCCCACTCCAAAATGGGGTATCCACCTTGGATCCCAGGAACTACCGCCCCATCAGTCTGATGAGCCTGGTCTGCAAGGCCATGGAACATATTATCATGGAACTTATAAACAAAGACACTGGCAACCTTCAAACACTGGACCCCATGCAGTTTGGGTTCATGAAGGGCCGATCTTGTCTCCTAAACTTGACTGACTTCTTTGAATCAGTCTCCAGAGCCGTGGACAAGGGTAAGGTGGTCCACACAGCCTAGCTGGACCTTGCCAAAGCCTTTGGCACCATCTCACACTCTGGAATCATAGATAAACTTACTAAGCTGGGCATTAATCCCTACATCACTCGATGGGTTGCCAACTGGCTTACTGACAGAACCCACACTGTAAAAGTAGCCAACTCCAAATCCAGCTCCAGACAAATGTCAAGTGGAGTACCTCAGGGTTCAGTCCTGGGACTGCTCTTGTTTGGTATCTACTTCTCTGAAGTACAGGTCAGCACTAAGGGACTCTGGATAACAAAGTTTGCAGATGACTGCAAACTGGGAGCCATTATTGAATCCCCAAATGATGTGGATATTCTACAAAAGGGCCTTACAGAAACAGATGCTTGGTGCCAGAGCCATAGGCTTAAGTTCAATGCCAAGAAATGTATACTTATCCCATTTGGGAAAAAACATGTACTCGTGAATTACCACACAGGTGGCAGTACACTAAACACCGAAAGTGTGATAAGAGACTTAGGGACACAGGTAGACAGCGGTCTCACCTTCGATAACCACATCGCCACAACAGTCAGGAAATCCTTCTATGTGGCACACCTCATCATTAAGGGCTTTTCATCCAGAAAAAACGAGGTCATTGTCCCACTGTACTCATCCATCATTAGACCCATTATAGAATACAATGTTTGGTATGTACCTCTCAAGCCATCTGCAACAACTGGAAAGGCTGCAAAAATACCTCACTAAAAGAATCACAGGCATAAAGCAGATGCCCTATGCTAACCATCTAAAAAACTCCACCTATACTCTGTTGCATATCGCCTACTCAGAGGCGATCTCTGCTTAACATACAAGGCCATGTCAAACCCAGAGCTGTTGGACATGCTACACTTAAAGAAATCCCAATCCCTCAGAGACACACGCTCAAGGGATCTAAATCTTGTCATCACAATGAACAAAACATGCTGAAGGGATAGGTTCCTGACCCAGAGACTCCCCAGACTCTGGAATAGACTGTCCATACATGTCAAGCAGAGCACCTCTTTGGCCCTCTTAAAAAGGAACCTTGATGATTTGATGGGAGATAGGAAATTCCCCCTGGGGATCATGTCAGTTGCCCTGCTAAACAGGGGTCCAGGGAAGTAAATACTGTGGGAAGAAATAGCCAGGGAGTTGTTATGGCTAGGCTTGTATAGGCCCTAGGGCTGATAGCCTAGTACCAACCTATGAACCTATGAACATATTTAGAAGAAAACTCAATCAAAGCAATAGAAGGAAAGGGTAACAAAATAAAGTCATATGCAACAATTGTGAAAAGGGGAAGAATCTAAGTATGGCATGGATAAATTACAAAAACATTTGACATCATCCTAGATTAATGGATAAAGAAGTGCTTACAGATGTATAAGCTTCACTCTACATTGACCAATTACATTACAGTGTTTTGTCTTACCCTCAATCTGTTAAGATGTTTAGGTAACAGATTAGGTCATAGTTGCAATTTGGCTCCTGAAAACAACCTTGCTTAAAGATTTCTCATCTACTCTTTGTGGATGACTTAAAACTGTAGTTCATCATGTGGAGTTGAAAGCATAACTGCAAGCAGTTAAAGCTTTGTCAGATGATATAAAAATGACATTTGGTCTTAATAAATGTGCAACAGCAATGCAGGAAAGTTGCAATACCAAGTAAAGATTGATCTAGGACAGGAATGTGATATAAAGGAATTTGAGCAGGAATGAGTCTATATATATTTGGGTATTGATGAAGGATTGGCAATAAAACATGAATAAATGGGAATAAAACTCAGTCAGGAATACTTCAAAAGACTAAAACTAATATTAAAAACAGCATTGACATCTAGGAATAAAGTGCAAGCTATAAACCAATTTGCTCTTCCTGTTCTAACTTACAGTTTTGGGGAGATTGACGGGCCCCAAAAGGTGTTGAATCAGTTGGACAGAAAAACAAAAAAAATGCTTCATGCTTATCAAATGATATTTAAAAATCAATGTACACCAAGATTATATATTCCACACTCTGAAGGAGGTGTGAGGCTCCTTGAAATTCATGACATGTTTAGATCTGCAATACTCGGACTGCATAACTATCTGCAACAGCATGAGGAGGCGAAGTCTAAGATGACCTCTCTGCTTAGTTTAGCAAAAGCATTCAGTTGGCAAGTGGGAATGGTAATCAAACCAAAAGTAGGCAAAAATCAGACAGCAACCAAATGTGCCAAAAAAAAAAGAAAGAAAGAGTATAAGGAAAAGAATCAGATGAGAAGGAAAAATGTGGAAAAGCCACAAATATAATGTCAAGTAAGCAAGTATAGACATGTCCTAGAACAACCTCATATTAGTCAGGAGCTGATACAGGAATGGTTAAGGATAGGTTTATAAAGTCCATTGAACATATGAGAGAAACAGACAAATTCTGGTTCTGTAAAAAAGAATTAGAAGAAATCACAGACCTTGTTACTGGGTATAATACACAAATGGCAGAGTGCCTGTACACTGAAAGGTATAGTAATATGGCAAGATTGTTGCACTGGGGATTGTGCAAGCACTACAATATAGAAGTAGCTGAAAAGCATTGGAAACATGAACCACAAAGCATTATAGAGAATGGTGAAGTGTACGTTACGTGGGGTCACCCATTACCAACAATCAAAAAACAGCTAGAAAACCACAAATAGTACTTCATGAAAAAAGACAAAAGTAGCATTGATGATTGACATTGTTACACCTAGTGATTACAGTGTCTCATGTACAGAGAGCCATAAACTCATAAAATATCAAGATTTGCAAACAGAAATGACAGCAATGGGGAAGAAAGATACCCAGACTGTTCCAATAGTAGTGGAAGCAATGGGTATCATAAAAAAGAATTTACAGTCCTATTTAGATATGCTACTTATACATATAGCTCCATATGAATTGCAGAAGGAGTTAATTCTGGGCATATTGCAGGCGCTGCAAAGAGCATTTTTGGCTAACATCAAAGACTGAATTAAAACTAATTTCATGAACTTAATCATGCCCTGACTTAGGAATGGGGTTCATTCTCATCATGGCATTAGAAACATAAAAGTCTTGGAGAAATTAATGTGAGAACTACACACTTTCACTACTCAAAGGTAATCTGTGCATAAGGTTTCAACTGCAGTTCAGACATTCTGTTCATAGGGATGGTAACCATTGTCCCTGTGTTTAAATAAAGACCTGACACCATGAAATAAGCCTGTATCTCTGAAAACGTTCCTCCCACCATCTGGTAGGGTTGTTTATTCTTACTACAGAATTATCAGCAAACAACATGGAACAATATAAGCCTATCCCAGGAATATTTATACCCATATATCCTAACCTATTCTAGAAAATCCATATTAGAGGTTCTTCTGTTAGGACAAGGAAAACTGTAGAAAGTGGGCATCCCTGTCATGCTCCCTCCTGAAGTTGAATGGCATAATTTAGGATCCCATAGGAAGAAACTTTGGATGAGGAACAGCTATATAGTAGCTTGTATTTCCTAATGAATGCCCTTGGAATGTTAAAATTCTGAAGAACCTGCCATAAATAGTCCCATCTGATCATGTTTATTGCCTTTTGAAAATCTTGGCATGCAGCTGTCATGCCTATCTTCTCCGTAGTTGCATATTTTTGCATATCCATGTCTTAACTAAATCAGGATCTCCACCCCTGTCCTTTATAAATCCCTTCTGTGAATCTGAGATTACCCACTGAAGAACATTCTCTAACCTTTTGGGATTTATTTAAATATAAATTTTAATCTCCAAATTCATGCTGCTGTCTAGTTTATTTTTCCTCCTCATCATACAGCAAAATGAACTTAGCCACCAAAAGATTAAGTGAAAATCCTCCTTCCTCTTCTGCCTCTTTTCCCATAGTAAATGCAGTCAGTCTAACAGCTTCCACTTAAAAGTATTGTAAAATTCCACCGTGACAACATCCAATACAATGACTCATGCCCCTTTTAAGTCTTGAATTATCCACCTTATCTTCTCCTTTAAGATGTCTCTATCTAACATCTTTGTCTCTTTTAAAGTCACCCACTTTATCTGTACCCATTCCAAAACTTTTGAATGCTTCCCTTATTTCTTACCCTTTCCTTTTCTCTTTTCCCACCTAGACTGCTTACAAGAATCTGTTAACTTGAGGGGAGTATATCTTTATTTTCTGTATATAGTACCTCTATAGTTAACCCCTGAGCTTTCTCCTTCACCTACTTGGAAATTTTGCTGTCTTGATTCCTTTATCCCTAAAGAAATGTGAATAACTTTCTCACTTAGAACCAATTTCCCATAATTTTATATTCCTAATATTATTTTTAAGTTGTTTAATTTGTTGAAATACTGTTGTGTCCTTTCATCTTCCCTAGTTATACATCTCATTTAGTACTAAGAAAAAACTGAAGCTCCTTGAGTTTTTATTCATTTTCCTTCCTTTCCTCTGTGTATAGTCTAGTTGTTCAATGTCTAAGTTTAGTTTTAAAACCCTCTAATAGACCTTTATTGACACCCCACTTAAGGATCATTGACTCCAAAAGTCTTTTTGACCAGTCCTTCAGCATCCTTAACTTCTTCTCATCTTTCAGGATAAGTGAATACATTCTTCATTCTTTCAGTTTCTGGTAAGTCTTATATCTTGATAGTAAAATCCTAACCAAACTATGATCTGTTAAGGCTTCAGGCTGAAGTTCCACCTCTATTTAATTAATGTATCATCATGGAATGTATAAACAAAGACATTGGTAATCTCCAAACTCTGGACCCCACCCTGTATGGGTTTGTAAAGGGCAGATCATGTCTCCTAAATGTGATAGACTTCTTTGAAGCAGTGACCAAAGCTGTAGACGAAGGTAAGGTGGTTCACACAGCCTATCTCGCCAAGGCTTTTGACACCATCCCCCACTTTGGAATTATAGATAAACTCACTAAACTAGGTATAAATTCCTAAGTCACAAGATGGGTTGCCAAGTGGCTTACTGACAGAACCCACACTGTGAAAGTAGCTGACTCCAAATCAGACTTCAAACCAGTGACAAGTGGAGTACCACAGAGTTCACTCCTGGGTCCTCTCCTGTTTGGTATCTACTTTTCTGAAGAACAGGCTAACACAGAAGGTCTTTGGCTAATGAAGTTCACAGATGACTGCAAACTAGGAGCCATAATGTAAACTCCTAATGATGTGGACATCCTACAAAAGGGCCTCACTGAGACAGATGCCTGGTGTCAAAGCCATGGCGTCAAGCTCAATGCCAAAAAGTGCATTGTCACCCCCTTTGGTAAAAACTCTGTACCCATGAGCTACCACATAGGTGACAGTATACTTAACATGAAAGTGTGATAAGAGACCTTGGGACACAGGTGGACAGTAGTCTCTCCTTTGATAATCACATCACCACTGTAGTCAGGAAATCCTTCTAAGTGGCACACCTCATGACAAAAGGTTTCTCATCCAGGAAAAAAGAGGTCATTGTTCCCTTCTACTCATCACTCATTAGACCTATTACAGAGTACAATGCCCCTTTTGGTTGGTATGTACCTTACAAGACATCTACAACAACTGGAAAGGCCACAGAAATACCTCACAAAGAGGTTTACCGGCCTCAAACAGATGCCCTACACAGACCATCTCTAAAAACTCCAGCTTTACTCCGTCGCATATCGCCTACTCAGAGGCGATCTCTGCCTAACATACAAAGCTATGTCAAACCCAAAGCTGTTGGACATGCTCCACTTAAAGAAATACCAATCCCTCTGAGCTACACGTTCTAGGGGCCTAAACCTTGTCATCACAATAAACAGAACATGCTGGAGGGATAGATTCCTGTCCCAGAGACTTCCCATACTCTGGAACAAACTACCTATCTATATCAAACAAAGCCCCTCATTAACACTCTTCAAGAAAAATCTTGATGATTGGATGGGAAACAGGGAATTCACCCCAGGGATCACCTCTGTGGCTCTGCTCAACAGGGGCACAGGAAAATAATTTTCTTGGGTGGTGAAAGCCAGGGTACCTTTTTGGCTAGGCTTATATAGGCCCTAGGGCCAATAGCCTAGTACCTACCTATGAACCTATGAACGAACCTATTACACACCCTAGCACATCAGTTATAACCAGCCAATAATATAACCTGTTATCACTACCTCCACTGCCAGCTATAAGTTTGTAGACTAGTTCTTATGGATGCAACATCCTCTAGATGTCCAGCAAGTCCAGTCTTTCCATGTCCTATTTCAATTCCTTTTTACATCTGTAGAAACAACTTTTTCTGCCATGTAGAAACTGTATATTCTCTCAACTGCTTTAGAAATAATGTTGCAGGCTATATAAGTTGAACCACAAGCCCCAAGTCCTATCCTTCTCTGGATCCCAGACAACATTATAATCTGCTGTGACCATGATTCTAGTCCAATCTTGCTTTTTATTTTATTTAATTAACTTATTTATTTTTTTTATCCTTTGTTGACCGGCTTAGTCCCACTATGCTAATAGCCTCATTTCAGGAGGTGACCCAAGGTGGTATTTATATTACTAGGAGAAATTTGACCAGGGCATCAGGGAAATTCTGCTACTCGATAGACACTGGTATTTGTGGGAGTACTAATGATGAATATGTATGCATGTCCCAGTCCTGGAGCAATGGTGGCTGACAGGATACTGTGCAGCATGAAGATAGTGATGGAAAGAGTAAAAGCAAATGCCAGCTCACAGGGAGATGTATGTAAAGATTCAGGCATCGTTTTTCAAGAAATTTTGTTTGCAGAATCAGAGGGGATGATGAAGGAAGAATGTACTGTTAAAACCCTCCAGTTGGGAGGGTTGCAGGATGATATACTGCAGGAGATGCTAAACCAGAGTGAACTGGAGAATGGACGAGATGTTTGCTGGTGAGAGATAATGGAGAAAATCCAAAGGAAGAGTCAGAAGTAGTCTTAAAAGGGGATGTTACACTGAAAAAAAGGATGCTGAGACAGTCAGAAGCAGCTATGAGCAAAAAGATAAAAGAGATGACAGCATGAAAAAGAAATTAATGGTGAGAATACAAAGTGAAAAGAATAATAAATTGAACAGATGCAAGGTATTAGACACTATAATTTTACATTTATGTGTGAAAATCCAAGCGATAAAAGCTTTTATTTTGAACAATAAAGAGACTTTTTGTGGCAATATTTTTGAGACAGGCGATGAAATGGAAAAATTATATGTGAGTATGAAAAGAGAAAATTATAAGCCCTGGAATAGTTATGTAGTAAAAACATTTTTTTGAGAAAAAAATACATATATAGTTTTGAATGGATGCAGCAAGAGAGACTGTGAGAAGGCATTTAAAAAGCATTTGTAAAGAAGAGGTGCACATTTCAAAGATTTACAAAGATATGGGTTTATGGACCTGGGCATGGAATTGCATTGCTGTTTTGAAAATGGAAATGAAATATTTGTGCACATTTCAGGTGTTATAGGTGTTGATGGTAACAGAGGTGTTGTGAAATATTGGGACAACCAAAAACATATTTTTTTGTGGGAAGGAAGAACAGCTTGTGAATAATTTGGAGAAAAAAGAAATGCCATATGTGTGAAAACAAGACATGATGCAAAGAAATGTGAATAAGAATGTTATAAATGTAAACAAACTGGAAATGTATGGATTAACAGTAAAAAAGAGCTTAATGATAGTCAAAAATAAGGGAGAGGGTATATAACAAAATGGAACAGAACTACAAATTGAAACTGAAGGCAGTTTAGAAAAGAAAAGGATAAGAATAAAAGACAAGAATGCTTTTATCATTCCACTCCATAAAGGAGGCAAAAATACTGGCACTTCTAATTTTTGACCCATAGCCATCCTCTCCCCACTATAAAAAATCATGAAGAAGTGTATTCAATCCCAAATGATGTCCTATCTGACCCTAAACAACCTACTAAGCCCTACACAGCATGGTTTCCACCCTGGGCATAGTGCCATCACTGCCCTCCTCTCCTTTCTAGATTCCATAAACCCAGCTCATGACTCTGGCAAAAAAGTTTCTACTCTATTCTTTGACCTCTCCAAAGCATTTGATACCATTTCCCAGCCCTTACTACTACCTCAACTCTCCTCTCTCACCCCCCTCACTATCACCTGGTTCAGTAGTTACCTCTCCAAAAGACACCAAGACGTCAAATGGAAAACCTCACAGTCTTCCTTTCTACACTCCCTTACCGGTGTCCCCCAGGGTTTTGTCCTTGGCCCCCTTCTATTTAACATTTTCATTAATAACTTCCACCACTCTCTCCCCAATGCCACACTAATTCAATACGCTGACAATTCGACTATCATCTGTTCAGCAAACACCCCATCTGACCTTCTTCTCAAACCTCAGCTAGCCTTCTCTAATACTGAAGCATGGATGAAAAGTAATCACCTTGCCTTAAATGCCAACAAAACAAAGTTAATGATCTTCTCCCCATCTAAAAACACCAATATAGACAAAAACTATTTCACAGTTACTGCTCAGAATAACAGCCCCATAGAAGTAGTATCACATACCAAACTACTCGGTGTCATAATTGATGACAATCTAAAATTTGACACCCATATCCAAACTAACATAAAAAAAAAAAACACCAACAACTAGGTCTCCTATATAGACACAATCTCAGCTCACCCACTCCACCAGACATGTCCTCACCTCTACTTACCTATTACCCTCTCTCATGTAAGGAGCCCCCCTTTTCACTAATCTTCAGCTAGGCTTTCAGGCAAAGCTGGAAATCTGTTACAACAAAATCTCCAAGTTTGCCACCAACTCCAGAAACTCATCTCATCACTGTCTCTCTCTCTCTCTCCGTTCTTTGCAATGGCTTGAACTTCCAAACTACCTCAAACTTCTCATACTTTCTACTGCATACAAACTCATATTCAAACCCTCTAGTTGTCCCTCTCTATCCACCTCTTTAACCCCCTACATTCCCACCAGCTCACTTAACTCAGAAAACAGCAATCTTCTAAATATATACAAACCTCTTCTGCCCCCTGGTCACCTACTATTAACCTGCTCCTTAGCAAAACTCTGGAGTCCTCTTCCAGTCTCCCTTCAGAACATCCAGAGCCACTCTAACTTCAAAACTCTTCTTCAATCACACCTCTTTTCAAAGTGGGAATGTTCCTGTACCCCTACCACATAACTCCTCAATTACCATTTCCCTAGTACTATAAACCTCTACCCCATACCACATAAGCTGCCTATATTCACTCCTTTCATCACTATAAATCATATTTTACCTCTCTCATAGGTTCATAGGTTCATAGGTAGGTACTAGGCTATCTGCCTGAGGGCATTTATAAGCCTAGCCAGAGTGTGTTGTCTTTCGCCACCCCATTAATTAATGAACTGATCCTCTGTCAAGCAGAGCCAATGAAGTGATACCAGGGGTGTATTTTCTGTTACCCATCCACTCGTCAAGGTTTCTCTTGAAGAGTGCTAGTGAAGGGCTCTGCCTGATATAATTTGGAATTTTGTTCCAAAGCATGGGGAGTCTCTGTGACAGGAATCTATCCCTCCAGCATGTTCTATTTGTTGTTGTGGTGAGGTTTATCTCACTAGAGTGCGTGGCTTGCAGTGACTTGGATTTCTTTAGGTGGAGCATGTCCATCAATTCTGAGTTGGACATGGCTTTGTAAGTCAGGCAGAGATTGCCTCTGAGTAAGCGATATGCCACTGAGTACAGCTGGAGGTTTTTCAATCGGGCTGCATAGGACATATATTTGAGGCCAGTAATCCTCTTGGTGAGATACTTTTGTGGTCTTTCCAGCTGTTGGAAGTGTCTTGTGAGGTACATCCCAAATGGGGCATTGTACTCTATGATGGGTCTAATGAGTGACGAGTAGACGGGCACGATAACCTCTTTATTTCTAGATGCGAACCCTTTAGTAATTAGATGGGCCACATAGAAGGATTTCCTAACTACTTTGGCAATATGATTGTCAAAGGAGAGATTTCTATCTACCTGGGTCCCCAGATCTCTTATTACCTCTTCTGTATTAACGGGGCTGCCACCTATGTGGTAATTTGTGGGTGTTTTGTTTTTCCCATTTGGGACGACTATGCCTTTTTTGGCATTTAGCTTGAGGCCATGACTATGACACCAGGTGTCCATCTCAGTAAGGCCCTTTTGGAGGATATCCATGTAAGCTGGAGAGTCAATTATGGCTCCCAGTTTGCAGTCATCGATGAACTTGGTTAGCCATAGTCCTCCTGTGTTTGCCTGTACTTCTGAGAAGTATATGCCGAACAGTAGGGGTCCCAGGACCGAGCCTTGCGGGACACCACTTGTGACTGGTTTAGAGTCGGACCTGGAGCCCACTATTCTTACCATGTGAGTTCTATCTGTAAGCCAGTTGGCAACCCATCTCGTTACGTAGGGGTTTATGTTCAGGCTGGTGAGTTTTTGTGTAATACCCGAGTGGGGAATGGTGTCAAAAGCCTTGGCAAGTTCAAGGTAGGCTGTGTGAACCACCTTTCCCTCATCTATGGTCTTGGTGACTGTCTTAAAGAAGTTAATCAGGTTTAGTAGGCATGGTCTGCCCTTAACAAAGCCGAACTGGGTTGGGTCAAGTATTTGGAGGTTCCCAATATCTTTGTTAATGAGTTCCATTATGATGTGCTCCATAGCCTTGCAGAACAGGCTAGTCAGGCTTATGGGGTGATAGTTACCAGGGTCAGTTGTGGCCCCTCCTTTGTGGAGAGGAATAACCATTGCTGTATGCCATTCTATGGACACGTAGCCTGTGGAGAGGCTGAGGTTGAATAGTGTGTTTAGGTGGGGGGGGTTAGTTTATTCTGTAGTTCATGCAAGACGCAGCCTGGGACACCATCTGGTTCCACTGACGCTGTGATTTTGGCTTTTGAAAGGTCTGTTTTCACCTGTGCGTCTGTGATTTTTGGGACACTATTGTTTTCCGGTATTGTTGTGGGCCCTTTTGGAGGTGAGAGGGGAGTGAAGTTTGCACTGAATCTATCTGCCAGGGTGTTGGCAATATCAGTAGGTTCAGTATATTTTGTGCTGTTTTGCACTAGTTCAGTGCATATCTGCGAGTTGCCACTTAGATTCTTAACATAGCTAAAGAAGGCTTTGTGGTTATCTTTTGAATCCGTGGCCATTTTTGTTTCGAAGTTAGCCTTGGATGATTTCATGAGGGACCTTAGTTTCTTACTGATACTGATCAGGGATGTCTTTCCTTTTTGGGGATTTGCTTTTTTTCTGAACAAGTTTCCTCCTTCTATTGTATAGCCTGTTTATTGCAGGGGTCCGCCAAACTGGTTTCTTTATCTTAGAGAAGTGATTCTTGGTTTTGCTAGGGATGGCACGAGCCGTGCATCCTTGTAGGTGTTCATAGAGTGCATTTGTAAAGGTTTCTGCATCTTGGGAAGCATTATCCTTTAGCGTGGCGGCTGTGAAACTTACCACCTCTGTCTTAAGTAAGGTGAAGTTAACTTTAGAAAAGTTTTTTTACTGTGATTTCCTTAATTGGGGGTGGTGGTGGAGTGTGGACATCCAGAGTGATTAGTTTATGGTCTGATCTAACCAGTGATGGGTTGACCTCCGGTGTGGAACACCTGTTGTCCATGTTGGTGATGACCAGGTCCAATATGTTTTCACCTCTGGTAGGGGAGTTTACCAGCTGATCCAGGGCATTTGAGTTGATGAATTCCAGGAAGTGCTGGGCCTGGGAATTTGTACTCAAGTAGTTTTCCCAGTGAATGGTAGGGTAATTGAAATCACCCAATATCAGTGTGTTCGGTAGGAATTTCATGTTTTCCAGTTTTTCCAGAAATTTGGAGTGGTGGTCCTAGGTCATGGAGGGTGATCTGTAGCAGGCCACAATTTGCATTGCAGATTTGCCCAATGTTAGTTGCACATGGATGATCTCAGAGGTTTTGCATTGCAGATTTGCCCCATGTTAGTTGCACATGGATGATCTCAGAGGTATCATGCTGCACCACTAACCTGGAGGTGTAGGTATCCTTGATGGATACACCCCCTCCTTTTGTGTTTCGGTCTGTGTTCTGTGGCCAAAACGTGTGGTATGAATTGTAGCCTGGTAGTGCTGGGGTGCTCTCTGGAGCCTTGAACCAGGTTTCAGTTACTGCACAGATGTCGATATTCTCCATACTGAGGAGTGCTTTGAGCGTGTGCATTTTGAGATTTAAACTCCTGGCGTTGAGTAGCATAACCCTCAATTTTTTGTTAATTGCACTGTTTATGGTGGTGGGTTTGACTTTTGAGCCTTGCCTAAAAAAGGCACTATGGGGCAGCAAGAGCCTTGGCCAGTATTCGAAAGCCTAGGGGTGACAGGTGCAAGCCGTCTCTTGTGAAGCAATGCGGCTTGTCAAGCATGTCGTTCCAGGCTGACAGACACTGGATCCCCTTTGAATGACACCAGAAGCTTAGCCAATTGTTGTAATTGATCATTTTTCTTTATACTGAGGTATCATTCTTTGTGAGGGCAGGATGCTACTCAGGGTCAGGGTCATACCAGCCTGGGCTGCATGATCAGAGAGCTCTTCCATGTCTCTTTGTATGTAGTCTAGGGAGGTACATCTCGGGTCATTCACACCAACATGAACAATGACAGAGTCATATTTGTACTTGTTCTGGAGTGACCTGAGTGCTTGTGTTATGTGGCAGATTCTGGTTCCCGACAGGCAGTTAACAGTAACCTTCTGCTTGTCTAGCCTAGTGAGTGGGACGTCAGTGTGCCTGATTATAGAGTCACCTATTACTAGTGTGTTAGGTATGTTATTTCACCTTAAGGGCTGTGATTGTGCAACACACTGATTTTGTGTTTTATGTGTTGTCTGGTTTGTGACGGGAAGTGCAGGTTGTTTGGGTGTCTGCTTTGGAGGTCTCTGATGCTTTTGCAGATTTTTATTTAAAGCCTCCGAGTATGATTTTGTGTATTTATGTGTATTTTTTGCCAGTGCTGTTTTAGTAGGTCTATGTGTGGCTGGAGGTGTGGCGCAAGTGTTAACCTTCTCCTCTTGATTGTCTGTTCCAGTCTTGGGTGGAGACAGCTTAGCTTCCAGTTTGGCTGTATAATTGCATCTCTCTCATATGTTAGTGTTTGGGCTCTTCCAGGCCCAATGGACTCTCACCTCTCCTTTCTCCTCTCTGTCCTCTCTCCATAATTCCATCTCAAAAAAAAAAAAAACGTGTTTCTATTCTGTACATAATGTTCATGTTTTCATTCTAGACTGCCTATATTTTGTAAATATTGTCTGACTACATAACTCTCATAGTTGTATATAACTAATTAGAATCAGAAATGTCTCGTCTCTATATAACTACTGTAAAGTTACCTACACTCTGTAAATAATGTCTTTTACTATATAAACATCAGTTCTGTGGTAGAAATGTCATTGTCTTTCACCTTTAACTAACTACACATTATCCTGTGTATGTTTCACTGTTTTACTATCTTATAACTTTGTATAACATTTTTATAGAATTGACTACTTCTGTGGAGCATCCACTGAAAACTGGCTCTTCCAGGCCCAGTGGACTATCCCGGTCATCAAACTGTAATAAATAAATAAAATAAATAAGAAGATGGAGGCAATATAGAGAAAGATTTAGAAATCAATAATGAAGCTGATATAAACTGAAAGGCATTGAAATGGAGAAATAATTATGTTGTTAGTAGAGTAAAATATAGTAAACGGAAGTTTAAAGGAATGCATTTAAAAAAAAAGAACTGAATGGTTAATAGTCAATGTACATTGAAAGGGAAAATTATTTCTTTAAATTAAAGAAAAGAGAGAGAGAAAGTAATAATTTAAGAGTTCTTTTGGTAAACAGTATTAAAAATATTGCAAGAAGGATAGGATTTTTAGAATGGTGTAATAAATGTGATGTAGACATAACTGAATTAGAAGACACCAGATGTTTAACAAATGAAAGGTTGCAAACAGAAGAAATATGGGATGGAAATATAATATACTGAATTTAGGAGATGAATGCTGTTCAGGAACAGCAGTATTATGTAGGAGAGCAGTGAAAATATTAGATGTAAAACTAATAAGAATAGGAAGACTATTCTTGATTTGAAATGTCAAAAAAGTATATAGAATTCTAGCTTTATATGCTTATCATATTTGTAAAGAAATGGAGAACTTATTTTAACAATTATTGGATTATATAGTAGTGAATATGAATAATACAATAAAAAGGGACTTTGTGATTTAAGAGGCAAAAAGAAAAATAAAGGAAAGGATATAAGAAATATGGCAGAAGTTATGAAATGTGGCAAAGTGGTTAAATGGAATAGAACATTCTGGACATATAGAAGAGGCATTCTTAAATCAGAAATCAATTACTTTATAATATCTGAAGGAATAAGTACAGCAGAAGGGGAAGCAGTTGTAACAGGATTTACTGGTCATTTAGCAATATGGATGGAGATAAATAAAAATAAAAAAAGCATAAAAATAGGAAAGGGAATAAAAGGAATAAATGAAAAGAATGGAATGAAAAAGGAAAAGAAGAAATAATACAATTATGGAGAGATCATGTTACTATGAAGGCATTTTATGTTAATTGGTCAGAATAGTGGATTATATCTAAAAGTAAATATAAAACAATTAGAAAGATAGAAAAAGAAATATATGTAGAGATATTTGAAAATGCTTTGGAAAAGCTAGAAAAGAGAGCATGAGAATATTATGATAAAAGAAAATTATATAAAATAAATTATGAAGAGATCAAGAATTTATTATATAAACAAAGATACTTATTACAAAGAGAAAGGGAAGATGTGAGCATATTTGAGTAAGATTGTGAAATATGTTAGTAGTATAATGAAATAAATTAAAATAAAAAGGAGAGGTAGCAAGAAAACAGCCACATATTATGGAAACTGTAATTCATTATGTGGAAGAAATGTTTAAGGAAAAAAGAAAGAATGTAATAAAATAAGGAAAGTAAAAAAAAAAAAACAATCTTGGATCAAGGAAATAAGGAAATTTTAAAAAGAGATTACTATGTATGAGTTAGTTAAAATAAATATAGATTCAGTAGCAAGTCTAGATAGAATAGGAGATGAATGGCATGGCAAAAAAAAAATACTCGTGACATGTTTTTGAATGAATGATTAAATTAAGGTTTTTTGTTTTAAGGAACTTTGTAGTAGAATATTAACATTCATATGGAAAAAAAGATGAAAAAGAAAATGTAAACATTTTGAGACCAATACTACTAAATAATACAGATTATAAGATTTCTATGAAGATAAATCAAAAAAGATTGGACTATAAGATGGAAATATAATGGAAGAAAATACATATGGTATGAAAGGAAAAGGATGTCAAGCTTTGCTAATGATAGTAAGAGAAATTGCAGATGATATTGAAAACAGAGGATATGATGTAAAATTCATGATATGTGATGTTAATAAATCATTTGATTCAACAGAGCATAAGATATTATGGAAATTAATTTATGCACATAATTTTAGTGGTAAAATTAAAAAAGTTTGTATAAAAGCATATAGTAATAATAAGATAAAAATTCTAACAAATGGTTGGTTAAGTAAAGAAATAAGGATTACTAATGGGTTAAAACATGGTTGTTCTATGACCAGTATATTATTTACTTTAGCTATGAATATAGTAATAAGTAAGGTGAATTTTAAAAAGGAAAATGCAAAGTATTTAATGCAAGCAAGTGTAGATTTTCCAATTTGGATGACATATGCAGATGCTAGTATTATAATAACTAAAAAATAATCTGTTTATGAAAAAAGCCATATTTTGTGCAATAAATTGTTTAAAAGAAGTATGTATGATGTTAAATAAAGATAAATGTAAATGTCTGAGAGTTAGGATAAAGAGAGGAGAAATACAATTCACAGTGAAAGAAATGTCAGTATTGGGAATACATTTCAGTAACAAAACAGTAAACAAGCACAATGGAAAAATATTTAAAAAGAATTAAAATAATTTTTCATTTATGGAGAATATATAGATTATCTTATAAGAAAAAATGAATTTGATAAATTCAGTATTAAAGGGAAAGATAGTGTATATGGGGAAGTATATTAAATCCAGTAAAGAAAGGAGTATTATATATGAGTAAAGATGAAGGGGGACTAGAATTATTAAATCCAGTGGTATTTGCAGCTTCATTACATTTGTATAAAATGTTAAGATTGATAAATGAGAAAAATGAGAAATTATTAGTGAGATTAAGTATGAAAAATGTTGAGAGATAATAAAAAGTAATAAAACAGAAAATAGAAAGTATTAAGGAAGAAATAGACAATAATCAAAAAATATAAAAATGTGGAAGATTGATGAGATAGAAGATTGGAAAACATGGTATAAGAATAAAATGATGCAATATTATTGTGCTAACCCATGCAAAATTTTGCAAGAAGAAAATATCAAAGCTATAAAATAAAGAAATAAATGGAGTACTAATAAATTAGATTATCAGATTTTTCTATGGAGACTGTGAATAAATAAATTACCATGAAAGCAATTATGCCTTATAAAAAGAAAATTGAGAGAATAAATTTGTATTGTGGTAAAGTAGAAACCACAGAACACATTTTTCTGAGAGGGGAAATTACGGGAAAAATTATGTCATAAAAATTCTTTGCAGAGTTAAAGATAGTAGCAACATAAATATGGATATGATGGAATATGGATATTATAAGCATAAAAACAAAGAATATTAAATAAGAATGGACAAAAAGTTGTTAATCATATCACATGTAATTAGGAATGAAAGACTGAATGAGATTATGTTTAATGGGAAATGGGTATTATCAATAATATTAAGAAAATCAGATGATGATTATGGAAAAATAGTGGGGGTCTAGTTTGAAGGAAAATGTGTATAAGGAGTATAATGTATATGCATATATGTAAATCATTGTGTAATTTTGTAAATTTGCAAATATGTATAGATCTATATAAAAATGTTAATATGCAAATAATGTACCATGTAAATAGGATATGCATAAAGGACCCCTACTCTTTTTAAGAGGTGCACTAGGATGTTTTACATCCACCTGAGCTACCACCAACTCAAGCAGATGGGATCTCAGTTTAATGTCCCATCAGAAGGATTACACACTCACAAGTACAGCACCCCTTATGCTGTATTGTAGTGCCAGCAATTTATCTACCAAATGTGGGAATACAACCCACAGCCTTTTGCACCAAAGCCAAAAGTGCTACCTATTGTACTACTGCTAGTGACTAAGTGTGGCCTTTTAAGGGAGTTGGGTTGTCATCTTTTGGCCCATAAAAGTTTCCCAACAGAAGCTCAAGAGTGCCCTTATCTGTCTGACAAATCATCCAACAGCTTTCTTTGTCTTTCTATGATGCTTTCCTTCTCTGCTTCACTGCATCATAAATTAGAGTGAATATACCTCTTTTTTAAGATTTGCCACCCACCCTCTCCATCTTTGTACTCATGGGTAACAGAAAATAACATTCTCTAGATTTCTAGATATTAGCCAAGAATACAGATGAAAGAAAAAATGTAACAGGCATTTCAAAAATATTTGTAATAAAAAAACTTTATTCCAAAATATGGCTCATATAGGAAACCATGTCTTATTTAAATGGGCTCAGCATGAGCCTGGCTTCTTGGGGAAAAAAAACACATTCTGTCTCATAGCATGACATCCAGTCCAAGACCCTGCATATCAAGCCTTATATCTACATACATTTTCTATAATAATCCTGGTTATTTATCTTGTTAAGCCAATGTGGACTCTTATCCCTATTGTTACTTTTCCTGCATGACAAAGACAGTTGCTGAAAATATTATGTAGACATAGGGCAGATAATATAGCAAAAGAAAAACACAGATGTCCATCTTACTCTTCTTTGTCCTCCATTTTCCATGGTAGAACTTAAGCCAAGGTCAAGACCAAAAGGTTAGATTGAATAGAGTCTCACCCAGAGAATAACATATGAGGTAATAGGATAATCCCTGGAAAAAGAGCTGGTTATAAATGTCTCCCTGAATTTTCTAATTAGTCTGGTGGAGTATTACATATATACATACATACATACATACATACAAATGTTTCAAGCATGGACATTAATGCCCTTCTAGCTTGTCAATATAACAAAACACCCATAATAAATGTCCAGGCTGTTCTTAAAAATATCTAGACACCTTCGAGCTCTGATCCTGCCCTGATCCCAAGCCCACTTCTCTCTGAAGCACATATAACAGTCTGATTTCACAAAAGGTGAAATAATAATCTGTTGCTGGAATGGAGATGGTGGATAGGGATGAATAGAGATAGAGGAGGAATCTTCAAACCACCAATCTGGGTACAGTTTTCATACCTTGCAGTGGAGTTGGTAAATACAATGACAGATACAAGCAGTTAAGTAATACTTTCAGCATTTAAAAAATTACTTATCAGTAAGCCCCAAACAGTGTTATATATCCCATGTTATGACTGCATGTGTGTCTGCTCACAATTTTTACAAACTGGGAAATGCCTAGAAGAAAGCTTGTCTTTCTACCAGTCTTTGACAACTGTAGTTTTCTTCAACTAGTTGAATTAGAAGTAGTAAAGGAAATATTTCAGGTGATCTTAATAGCATGAAATAAAACCCCAGGTTTTATTAGGCCACTTTTCTCTTATAAGAAAACTAAACTATAAACAAAAGAAAGTCCAAACTCCTTTATAGAATATAATGAGTTAGTCCATCTGACGTCCTTACAACAGCAACATTTCCTAGAGAGTGTTAAAATCTTGGATCCACTGTTTTTTCATGAAACCAAACTGCTGTAAACAGCAAATGCATGAAACAGTTTCCTCAGGTGTACATTAGCTTCATAGGTTCATAGGTTCATAGGTAGGTACTAGGCGATCGGCCCTGGGGCCTATACAAGCCCAGCCAAAAAGGTACCCTGGCTTTTGCCACCCAAGAAAATTATTTTCCTGTGCCACTGTCGAGCAGAGCCACAGAGGTGATCCCCGGGGTGAATTTCCTATATCCCATCCAATCATCAAGATTTTTCTTGAAGAGTGTTAATGAGGAGCTTTGTTTGATATAGATAGGTAGTTTATTCCAGAGTGTGGGAAGTCTCTGGGACAGGAATCTATCCCTCCGGCATGTTCTGTTTATTGTGGTGACAAGGTTCAGGTCCCTAGAGCATGTAGCTCGGAGGGATTGGGATTTCTTTAAGTGGAGCATGTCCAGCAGCTCTGGGTTTGACATAGCTTTGTATGTTAGGCAGGAAGCACCTCTGAGTAGGCGATATGCGATGGAGTAAAGCTGGAGTTTTTTTAGATGGTCTGCGTAAGGCATCTGTTTGAGGCTGGTAATCCTCTTTATGAGGTATTTCTGTGGCCTTTCCAGTTGTTGTAGATGTCTTGTGAGGTACATACCAAAAGGGGCGTTGTACTCTATAATGGGTCTAATGAGTGATGAGTAGAGGGGAACAATGACCTCTTTTTTTCTGGATGAGAAACCTTTTGTGATGAGGTGTGCCACGTAGAAGGATTTCCTGACTACTGTGGCGATGTGGTTATCAAAGGAGAGACTACTGCCCCCCTGTGTCCCAAGGTCTATCACACTTTCAGTGTTAAGTATACTACCGCCTATGTTGTAGTTCATGGGTACAGAGTTTTTACCAAAGGGGATGACAATGCACATTTTGGCATTGAGCTTGAGGCCATGGCTTTGACACCAGGCATCTGTCTCAGTGAGGCCCTTTTGTAGGATGTCCACATTGTTAGGAGTTTCGGTTATGGCTCCTAGTTTGCAGTCATCTGCGAGCTTCATTAGCCAAAGACCTTCTGTGTTAGCCTGTACTTCAGAGAAGTAGATATCAAACAGGAGAGGACCCAGAACTGAACCCTGTGGTACTCCACTTGTCACTGGTCTGAAGTCGGATTTGGAGTCTGCTACTTTCACAGTATGGGTTCTGTCAGTGAGCCAGTTGGCAACCCATCTTGTGACATAGGGATTTATACCTAGTTTAGTGAGTTTATCTATAATTCCAGAGTGGGGGATGGTGTCGAAAGCCTTAGCAAGATCTAGATAGGCTGTGTGAACCACCTTACCCTTGTCTAAGGCTTTGGTGACTTCTTCAAAGAAGTCTATCAGGTTTAGGAGACATGATCTACATTTTACAAACCTGAACTGGGTGGGATCCAGAGTTTGGAGATTACAAATGTCTTTGTTTATAAGTTCCACAATGATACGTTCCATGGCCTTGCAGACCAGGCTCGTCAAGCTAATGGGGCGGTAGTTCCCGTGGTCTGTGGTGGCTCCCCCCTTGTGGAGTGGGATAACTGTTGCTGTGCTCCATTCAGCAGGCACAAAGCCTGAGGTGAGGCTATGATTGAACATGGTACTTAGGTGGGGTGCCAGTTCGTTCTGTAGTTTGTGTAGAACGTAGCCTGGGATGTTGTCTGGTCCCATAGATACTGTGTTCTTGGCTTTGGACAGTGTGGTTTTTACCTGTGCAGCCGTGATTTCAGGGACTTTGCATTCTTCTGGTATAGAGATGGGCTCTTTAGGGGGTGAGAGGGGGGTAAAGTTAGCACTGAACCTATCTGCCAGGATGTTGGCAATATCAGTTGGGTCTGTATATTTAGTGCCATTGTGCTGTAACTCAGAGCAGATATGAGTGTTGCCACTGAGATTCTTGACATAGCTATAGAATGCTTTGTGGTTGTCTTTAGAATCAGTGGCAATTTTGTTTTTGTAACTAGCTTTGGAGGATTTTATCAGGGATTGCAGCTTCTTACTGAGGCTGACCAGGGAGCTCCTCCACTCGAGGGATTTTACTCTCTTTTGCAAGAGTTTCTTCCTTCTGTTGTACAGTTTGTTTATGGCAGGGGACTACCAGATTGGCTTCCTTTTTTTGGAGGATAGCATCTTGGTTCTGTTTGGGATAGCACGATCCATGCACTCATGTAAGTGCTTATAAAGTGCAATTGTGTAGGATTCAGTAGTTGTAACTGTATTGTCCATCTGCATGGGTGTCATGAAGTTCATCACTTCTGTCTTAAGAAGCATGAAGTTGGCTTTGGAGAAATTTTTTACCATGTTTTCCTTAATGGGGAGTGGAGGCAGGATGTGGATATCTAGGGTAATTAGCTTATGGTCGGATCGGACCAATGAGGCGTTGACTTCAGGTGTGGAACACTGGTCACTCATATTGGTAATGACTAGATCTAGGATATTGTTGGCCCTGGGTGGAGGTGTGGATAAGTTGATCCAGGGCATTGGAGTTTATGAATTCCAGAAAGCGTTGAGCAAAGGAGTTGGTGCATGAGTAGTTTTCCCAGTTAATGGTGGGGTAGTTGAAATCGCCCATTATTAGGGTGTTTGGTTGAACCCTAATATTTTCCAGACAATTTTGCACTGCAAAACGTGAAACTTTGTTTATGACTTCCTGGCAACCATATGTGGAGATTTGCTCTTACTTTATTAGCTTGCTTCACTTCAAGATCTTTGAAACTCAGAGAGTTTTCACTTACAAAGCAGAAATAAAGGTTTTCCCTTTTTTAAAGATTCGGCTGTCTTGGAGTCAGTTGTGTACATTTTGAGCCAATACATAGTGTAATGACATGTAATTGCATTGGGAACAATCATTCTCAGGTGATACATAAAAAGTAATCATGTATTGAGCACCTAAAGGTAACCTAAATGGAGCATATTTATTGTACTTTCAGAAATTTATTCTAACATTTCTGCTGTTAAAAAATGTCTAAAATTTCATAGTACCACTGTCCTATATTATCTATAGTAATTTTATATTTTTAAATGGCATATTTCATTAGTTCAGGAAACGTGTTTAAAAAAAAACAACATAATTTGTCTGTTGTGCATATTTGGTCTAATTTTTTAAAACAAGAAAACGGTAACAGGTACCAAAATACACTTGTAATCTAGTCCAAGGTACCAAAGAAGAATCCAAACCAGCCACCAGAGAACAGTTAATCCAGTTTAATAACAAACACAAGTATATAAACGTAGACACATTAAAATACAGTGTTTTCATTTAAAAACTTCATCAGATGTGGCAGAGAGATTAACATATTTATTCCCTCCAAAATACATAGAAAGCCAATAAAATCAAGCAATCAATTAAACAAAATTGTTCAGTCTTTCTTTATCATAAAACTCATGAATATTCATTACAGTCAACACAAACTGTTAAAAGAGCTATCAAGAGTGTTTGAAGTTCTTTAAAATTCTTTAAAATGCATTACAAAACCCATAAATATGTATTTAAAAAAACCTTATAAATAAATTATATCATATTATAAATAAATATAATGTAATGTAACCAGTACCTTGGACTGATTTTTTCCCCTCTCTTTTTTTTTTTTTTGCTTATTTATCTATGGAAAGAACATCTTGAAAACTTATTACTATTTAAAACTTATATTTACTGCAATATTTAGTAATGACTACTCTTGTTCAGGAGGGTTGTGTACGCTGTCCCAAGTATGAATTTATGGTGCCCCGTTCACTCATCTAAGATCCTTTTGAACAGTGTCATAGAGGTGCTCTATTTCACATGAACTGGCAGCCTACTTCAAAGATGCAGTAGTCACTGAGAGACAAATCTGTCCCTCCAGCACATCCTATTCAAGTTGCAGGCCATATTTGGGTCCCTGGAACAGGCAGCTCTAGTCCTGTTTGATTTATGGATGTGCACCAGATTCATTAGGTTTGGGTCGGAGATTGGTCTGTAAGCAAGGCATAAGTCTCCTCTAAGAAGGGTATATGATACTGAGTATAGTGATGAGGACTTTAGTTGGTCTGTGTAAGGCACATGCTGGAGTCCCTTGATCTTCTTTGTTAGAAAGCTCTGAGGTCTCTCCAATTGCTGCAGGTGCTTTGTATGGTACATGCCAAAAGGGGCATTACATTCAGTTCTGGGGATGATTAGTGATGATTATAGAGGGGTTACAACCTCCTTTGCTCTAGAGGTGATGCCTTTGCTATTTGAGTATGCTACGTAGAAGGTCTTCCTTACTACGGTAGATGCATAGTGGTCAAAATTAAGGTTGCAGTCTACTTGTGATCTCAGTTCCCTTGCCACTGCATAGGTACATTGGGTATTGTTGTTAATTTGAAAGAGTGAAGGGACATTGTTTTTACTGAAGGGCAAGATGATGCATTTCTTTGCATCTAGTTTGAGTCCATGACTAAGACACCAGTTGTTGGTCTGTTTAAGACCCTCCTGAAGTGTACTGACATCATTTGGGGATTCGATGATTACATCCAGTTTGCAGTCATTCACATACTTGGCAAGCCACAGCCCATTTGTTAACTAGGTAGGTCCACTGGGTACACAGTTCCTTTTTGTGGGTGAACTGGGAGCAAGGTCTCATTAGGTGACTTGCTTAAGTTCATACTGCAGGCAGATAAGGGCTGGGGGATTCACACCCTCTACCACAGAAACTACAGCTCACAGCATTAACTCTCGGCTCCAGCTGCTATCCTAATAACAGAAACAAATCCATTAACTTATTCTCTGTAATAATATATGTATATCATAAACAATACAGAGTTCATTAATATTTATATAATATTGCAGCGTAGTTTATACATTTGATGTGCATCATGCAGACTTTAAGTTTTTCAGATAAGCATCTAACACTTGCTCTTTCTCATTATATATAACATAATACACACACAGACAAGTGTACAACACCCCTCCATACATGCAGACACACAACCACACACATATATAGGTTCATAGATTACTACTAGGCTAACTGCCCTTGTGGGCCATTTTAAGCCTAGCAAATTACCCCATATGAGAATCAAACCCTGCACCTTGTATCTGTAAGGCAAACACCTTAACCATTAGGCCAACTTCCCACCCTATATATGTATCAAAAGCAAAAAAATACCATACATGGCTACAACACCACACCACTACTAACCCCTCTCATAATTCTACACTACATTAAAGCAACATGACAAAAATGTAACTACATTGTCTGCAGGATGGCAAGCCCCCCTACACCCCCCATGTGGTTAATTATACCAACTCTGAGATTGCACTACCTTGTAGGAAAGAGCATATTTCCACCCATATGGCTATTGCTGCAACAGACTGCAGGTCAATAACTGTTTCTGAGTTTTGGATGTTGATCTTTTAAGGTTTTGTTTATTTGACCTTTCGGTAACATTGTCTCAGTTATATGGGTTTTGTTCAAATGAACATTTGCTCATCTGAAGGGGACCCATATATATATATATATATATATATATTTAATATATATATATATATCTATATATACACATATATATATATATATATATATCTATATATACACACACACACACACACATATATATATATATATATATATATATATATACACACACACACACACACACACACACACACACACACACACACACACACACACACACACACACACACGTGTGTATATATATATATATATATATATATATATATATATATATAAAACTTTTTGGACATGAAAGAAAAATCACTTCACTTCGTGTAGTAGTTTTGAAATCTTTTAATCCAGCAGTAAAAAATATCCACCAAGACAACAGTATAAGAAAACTTTAAATAAATTTGAAATAAAATGGAACACTTGTATTTAATTCCTTTCGTTCATTGTCAAGTTTATTTTACAGTTATTTAACAGTCAAACTTCTTTAGAAATACAAAGTTTATTAACTGAACACTGTTTAAATAAAAGCTGCTGCATAATTAATTCTTTATGCAAAGAAAGGGAGTGGAAATAATTCTTACTAACGAATCCACTTAAGGATGCATTTTACATTAAGCCCAGGGGACATGTCAGCTTGCAGTTTAAACTGAAATCTAAGCTCCTTAACTTCTAGCTAGGGGTTCCCATCTCCGTACATCAAGGAAACACTGTCTAACACTAGAAATTTAAAAGTGGAGCAGGAAGGGATGGTTAGCTTGTGTTTAGCTAGAGCATTCTTTTCATCACCTTTTCTTATGGCCTGGTAATGTTCCTTGATTTGATTGCTAAACTTCCTAATAGTTTTGTCAACATAGAATGCCCCACAGTAACTGCAAACAGCAAGGTATACTATGCAAGTTGAATTACGATCAAATTTGTTTGAAAAATGAATTTCTTGTCTAGGAGTGTGTAAGGTGAAACAGTCTCCACTTGCAATGTACTGGCAGCAAACACATTTCCCATAACAAAACATACCAAATGAAGGGGAAGGTGTGATTAAACTTCTCTGACCAGCTAGATCAAATACTGATTTGAGAAACTGCAATATTTTGCAACTGAAAGACGGAGTGGGACCTAGAGCCTTGCCCATCTCTTGGCAAATGGAGATAATATCCCAGTTCCTAGAACCTATGACCCGAATAGATTCGACATCAACTGAAAATGGAAGAGGAAAACACAGGCTGTCATTGGAAAATCAAACTGGGTTTGGGCAAAAGCCTTTTGACAAAATAGGGGTGTATCTGTTGTGGCTATTCACTGCAACGTCCTCCAACATGGTGTCCACTAAGTGTGCTGGGTAGTGTATGTCTATGAATATTTTTTTCATCAAGAGGCTTTCCTTTGCCAAAAGCTGTAGATGGAATGAAGGAGAGAACACAATTGTGCTCGCTCCTTCATTCCAGCTACAGCTTTTGGTTTGCGTTTCATTTTCCAGTTTGTAGTGTGCTTATAAGTTTTTAGGCTTTCTTTTGTGAAACTTTTATCTTCACTAACAATGTGGCGAAGGCATATGAATTGCCCCTTGACTATATTCTTTTTCATAAAAAAGGGGTATTGGCTGCCAAAATCCAAATTGCAGAAGGTGCTTTTTCTGTGGGTGGTCGAAGACAACTTGTTAGTTTGGGGATCTATGGAGAGTGTCAGAGCAAAGAAGTTGACAGTTTCTCTTTTACCTAAAAGGGTAAAGTCTAAAAAATTAATACTGCTGTTAACTGGAGGCCCTGTCCAAAGGAAAACGATGTCATCTATATAACATTTATATAGAGAGACATATTCAAAACCATTTAGTTTGGTAAGCACATCAGCTTCCCAGGAACTCAAAACTAGGTTGGCATAGGATGGGGCCACCTTTGTCTCCATAGCTGTTCACTGTATTTGCTGGTAGATGGTACCACTGAAAGAAAAGAAATTGTTTTCCAACAATAATTTCAAAAGAGCTAACAGAACTGGGACTCTATGGGGGGTATTAGTGTGCTTGGCAAGGTAATATCCCACCATAAGTAAGTCCCTTTGATGCGGATGCTGGAATAGAGGGCCACATTGTCCAGGGTGACTAATGTACAGTGACCATTCAAAGGAGGGCAATTATGGACCTGATTCAAGAATTCCCAGGAATCTTTTAAATAGAACTAGGAGGACTGAACTAGTGGGTTTAGGAAAAAATCTAAAAAAGCTGATATGTATTCAGTCTTGGTCTTACTTGATGCCACAGTATGCCTAAGAGGAGGATTATTTGTAACTTTATGTGTTTTGGGGATCCTGAACATCCTATACACTAATGGGGACTTCACCTCCATAAATTCCAACTCAAAGTCTGAAAAAAGCTCTTTATGATAGAGCTTGGGAATATTGTTGTCAATCCTACAAAAGCTTTCCATAACAAAATCAGAGGAAACAGTTTTGTAGTTGTCAGTGCTGGAAAGGACTTCTTCCATTTTACTAACATAAGAGTGGTTGTACATAATGACTAAACCTGCTCCCTTGTCTGCCTTCATAATCCTGATGTCTGAATTAGATTGGAGACTTTTGAGGGCTGACTTTCTGTAACAGAAAGGTTAAATCTCTTAGTGGGTGGCTTTTTCTCAAAGGCTGCTCTTACTTCTTTCTCACACACTTTAGAAAAAATATTTAATGTTGGATTAAGGAGGGGATTGAAAGTGCTTCTTCTAGAGAAAGAGTCACCACCATCATCAGAGTCAGAATTCAAACTGTCAGGGAAAGGGAGGGAACGAAAGGCATTGGAAGTAACAGCCTGGTCTTGCTGAGGGCCTGCACCTAGTAAACATTTGTGTTAAAAAAAATATATATATATATTATACTTTCTGAGAATGAAGCAATCAGGGATGTTAGTGGAGGAGAGAATTGAGTAAAGAAGTAAAGAGCAGAGAGAAAAGTTAGAGGAGAAATGTATTTATTTATTTATTTATGTTACATTTGTTGACCAGGATAGTCTGACTGGATATATGTCCATTTTCAGTTGAGGCCCAGGGAGAAAGCTCCAAGATAATAATACACATTGAACATTTAGTAAATGCTAGTTTCAGGCAGATTATAGTCATAAGCAATACCAGCATTTAGCACATATACTACTAACTTATTCTAAAACACTTTACAAAACATAACATTATTTTCAAAGTTATATATACATAACATTACATTCAGGTTTAAGACACACTGAACTGCAGTTATACAATTGACCCTTCCTGAAATAGAGCGGTAGAAAAGTAGTTGAAGGTAAGGCACCTAAGAAAAAAAGAGGTCACTAGTCAGGGTTAGTGCAAGGACATAACCAATGAGTTTTGAAGTATTTCTTGAGTTTGTTTTTGAATCGAGTTAGTGAGGGTTCTAGGGTCAAGTCAGCTGGGAGCCTGTTCCATGTTTTTCCAACAGAGTTGGCAGAGAGTCCCCAGCTGAGTAGTTGGATTTGTATGTTTGAACTAGGAGTCTAGTGGATGATTGCAGTGGCTGGGTGCTGGTGTAGGGGCTGATAATATTTTTTAGTACGGGTGTATTTTCTGGTTGGTAAAGGACTTTATGTGCCACTATTAGCTGGATGAACTGCAGTAGGCTTGGCAGTTCAAGCTGTCCTAGGCGATTTAGGTTGTGACAGTTGTATGTCCAGTAGGCTTTGCCAGTTGCAAATTTGGCAATGTGGTTATAGCAGGATGATAGTTTATTAAGATCCGTTTTGTTTAATTTGGAGAATAGAGGTGAGGTGTAGAGGAGAGTTGATAGCAGATGGGAATAGGCATAGAAATACTAGTTATGATTCTGCAGTAGGAAAGCTGAAGGTGTGAAGATCTGCAAAAATGCTACATAGAGATATAACAGAAAAATGACTGATGCCAAGCAGTGGAAGAACTGAAGGCAGATGCCTAAGAATGGAATGATGTTTATGGGAGGAAAAAGAATGGATAGAACTGCAAAAGATGTGCAATTCATTATGCAGAGTGGTCCATTTTGTAACAACATATAACTATAAATCACAAATGGTTTTACACCCACTTAGAATAAATAGGCAGGGAAGAAAACAAGACATTCAATGCAGGATGTTAGTGGAGCAGAGAAGGCAAGACATATATTCTGAGGTTGCCCACAGTCCAAGAAGACTGGTCAGGGAATGGGAGGCAATCTGGAAAGTAAGACTGATACAGAACACACACTGATAAATATATATATATATATATATATATATATATATATATATATATATATATATATATATATATATATATATTTATACACACACACACACACACACACACACACACACGCACACATGGGTTCCTATCTAAACATCGAATGTTCACAACAGTGAACATTATAACATTGAACTGGGAACTTCTAAAACCCTGAATGAACATTGAACAAGATAGAGCTTCATTGTAAAGGGACACAGTATTGTGGGGAATAGGATTTTGCTCCTTTCTTTACTGAAGTGCAGTCTTGGAGTTTGTATACATAATTTGGAGGGGGTGAGTGGTACAGGGGGCTTGTCTGTCTGCAGGAAATCAGGTTTTGTGTTTCTTGCTTAGGTTTTGTTATTCCAGATTTTCAATGTTCCTAGTTTGATGATATAACATTTGCTGTTGTGAACGTTCAAGGCTGTTGACTTTTGATACTTAGATAGGGATCCATGTGTATAAATATATATATATATATATATATATATATATATATATAGAGAGAGAGAGAGAGAGAGATCTGCAATTAATAGATCCAAACAAATATCAATTTGTTTAATATTGACATGCTACTGTGTGCTGTTTTGTAGGGGGGCAAACTCCCAGCACACCCCATGTGGGAGGCTGTGCCACCTACACCCCTGCTAATTATATATACTAACTTTGATACTGTATGATCCACAGGAAAGGGGCATATTCCCCTTTCTTGAGATCATCATTTAATACATTTAATACACAATAGATAGATAGATAATGTTAACAGCTGGGGAGCCTGACATATCAAACTGGGCAGAGAAGTAAGTTTGCTCTGTGACATGGATTAGAAGGTTTAAAGATATGCTCAGAATTAGTCCAAAATGATACAAAAATCACTGAACCCACAGACATTGCCAACATACTGGCAGACAGGTTCAGTGCAAACTTCACCCCCCTCTCCCCCCCTAAAGGAGAGATAACTATCCCAGCGGAGTGTAGCCTCCCAGACATCTCAAATGCGCAGGTGAAAGCTGCTCTCTCTAAAGCTAAAAACACAGCATCAATGGGACCAGATGGCGTCCCCAGCTGTGTGCTACACGAGCTAAATGAGGAATTAAACCCGCACATAAGGCAGCTGTTTAATCTCAGCCTTACCACAGGATAAGTGCCCAAGGAGTGGCGTACGGCAACTGTGGTCCCACTCCACAAAGGCGGTGCCTCTACGGACCCTGGTAATTACCGCCCCATAAGCTTAACAAGTCTAGTCTGCAAAGCTATGGAGAGGATCATAATGGAGCTCATAAACAAAGATATAGGGGTCTTGCAGACATTGGACCCGACCCAGTTTGGCTTCATCACGAGCAGATCATGCCTTTTGAACTTGGTCGACTTCTTCGAAACAGTCACCAAGGCCATTGATGAGGGAAAGGCAGTCCATACAGCCTACCTTGACCTTGCAAAGGCTTTCGACACAATACCCCACTCGGGTATTGTAGAAAAACTTACCAGCTTAAATGTAAACCCATATGTCACAAGATGGGTTGCAAACTGGCTTAAGGACAGAACCCACAGGGTTAGAGTTGCTGGCGCTATGTCAGACTCCAAGCCGGTCACAAGTGGTGTCCCACAGGGCTCGGCCCCCTATTGTTCGGCATCTACTTCTCAGAAGTACAGGCCAACATGGGAGGACTTTGGCTGACAAAGTTTGCAGACGACTGCAAACTGGGCGCCATAGTGGAAAGTGCATCGGACAAGGATATCCTTCAGAAGGGACTCACGGAAACAGATAGCTGGTGCCAGAGCCATGGCCTGAAGTTAAACGCCAAAAAATGTATAGTCATACCCTTCGGGAAAAACAAGGTAACCCCAAGCTACCATATAGGTGGCAATCCACTAAGCACAGAAGAGGTTATCAGGGACCTGGGGACCCAAGTTGACAGTGGCCTTTCTTTTGACACTCACGTTGCTAAAGTGGTTAGAAAGACCTTCTACATTGCCCATCTGATCATGAAGGGATTCACATCCAGATCTAGTGAGGGCCTTGTTCCCCTGTACTCTTCACTAATCAGACCAATGATCGAGTACAATGCCCCATTCGGGATGTATCTCACCCGACATCTGCAGCAATTGGAGAGACCCCAAAAGTTCCTCACCAAAAGGATAAAGGACTCCAAAATCTGTCATATGCTGCCAGATTGAAGAAACTCCAGCTCTATTCAGTCGCATACCGTCTGCTCAGAGGTGACATGTGCCTGACATACAAGGCCATGTCCAACCCAGAATTAATGGACATGCTCCACCTCAAAAAATCCAAATCCACCAAAACCACTAGAGCAAGCGACTTAAACCTTAGCATGGATATAAACAGGACGTGCTGGAGGGATAGATTTATCACTCAGAGACTCCCTATGCTGTGGAATAAAATCCCGGTCCATGTGAGGCAGAGCACCTTGCTGGCTCTGTTCAAGAGAAATCTTGACCTGTGGATGGGAGATCGTAGGTTTACCCCGGGAATCATCTCTGTGTCACTGCTGGACAGAGGCACAACAAACTAATGGGCACAGTATTTTTTCATATAAGGGGTGGTGTAAGCCACAAAAATTTGGGCTAGGCTTATAAATGCCTATGGGCAGATAGCCTAGTATAAACCTATGAACCTATGAACCTATAAAATTGTATTCAGAGTGATTGGAGATAATCATGTGGTATGGTAAGATGGCGAAGAATGCTCAGTTGAAAAGACAAAGGTTTACGTCAAAATGTCATTGCTGCAAAGCATGTATCAGTGCCAAGAAAAGGAATCAGGATGTAAAAGTTGGCAGAGGACAGATGTCAAAAGACAAAGATAATAAATGGATAAGAGAGACGAGTGTTATAGTCTTGATTGCAAATAAGTAAATGTAATTGAAAGTGTTTAACTAGAACATTATTTGAACTTAATAAGACTGTCTCAGTATTTTCGTGGATGGTACACCAAAAAAGAATTGAACATGTTTGTTGCACATTTTGAGGTTGAGTAATGACAACTCATTTGATGATATTCAGAAACACACACACACACACACACACACACACACACACACACACACACACACACACACACACACACACACACACACATTCACACACAAAGACACACAGACACATGCACACACACATGCACACACACTTGCACACATGCGCACACATGCATGCATGCACACGCGCGCACACACACACACACACACACACACACACACACACACACACACAAAGACACACAGACACACGCACACATGCGCACATACGCGCATGTGAACACACGTGAACATACACATGCGTGCACACACACACACACACACACACACACAAGCACACATGCATGCACGCAACACACATAGCACACACATGGATATTTACAGGGATAGTGTCCTGTACAAGGTACATGGCTTGATTCTGAACACTGGTTGTTGGCTAGGCTTGTAATAGTCTGTGGACTGACAGATTAGTAGTTATCTATGAACCTTATGATACACATCACATAATAAGCTAAATTACAGTATTAAGTGTATGTAGAATAAGCCAAATTCAGGCATTCATTTTAGGTACTTAGAAAAGGCAGAATTCAGAGACAGATTTTCAGTCTTAGTTTTATCTCTGAGCTGAAATTTAACCTAATATTCAGTCTGGCAGAATTACTGCTTTTGTCAGATTTAAACTAACAGACTGGAAATTCAACCAGTTTCTAGTTGCATATTCTAATACAGTGCAAAAAAGAGTTGTATCATAAAGCTATAACATTAAGTGTATAGTGATACATGAAGAGTAATTGGTTCTGGTTCATAAAACCCATGTGCAAACCACAGTTCCAAGGTGCACTGGTTAGACATTAGCTGAGTTATATCATATATAGCAACAGAAGCTACAGTAAAACTTAGATAAAGGATTTTTCTTTAATATATAAACATCAGACATGTTCCGCAGAATATAAAGGTTGCACCTGAAAGAAGTTTTCAAAGTGCTGATTAGTAAAATATGTAAGATGAACTGTAACATGCTTTTTTTCTTTCTTTTGTTATACTAACTGAGCCTACCAATAAAATTTATGTGTTGGTGAATCTAAAAAGACATTTTGATATCATTTCCTGATAGTACTGTTTTCTTTTCACAGTTCAGTAGTTTTCACATGCATAACAGTGTCTTCAATTATTTCAGTGTTTCCATGATTAATTCACTAGTTGAATAATGATTTTCTCCACTGATTTTGCATTACAAGTAATATATCACTGCTTCTATCACGCACACATAGTGCAAGAAGGTGAAGAGGGATTCATGTGTGGACAGGTATGAGTTATAATATCAGACAGGAAAAAGCAGAAGGGATCATAAGAGAGTTGGCCGTTATTAATTTTGCAATTATTTAAGACAAGATGGTAATGAGAAATGATGGTGAGGTCCATATTTGTGACACGGTACATGACCATGATGAAAAGGGAATTAAAGAACTGTCTCATTTTCCTTGTTGGAATATATTTGCAGAAAATGGGGTAGAATTTTAATCATTTAATCCACACACTCACTTTTTAATATAGCTTTATTTGTAACTTACATTTCTACATCTTATTTTTCCTACTATGATACAGATCCAAGATGCACTTTGGCTTATTTTAATGATTTTTTTTCCAGGTTTCTGAATGAAGTTAGTACAGTTTCTACAAAATAATTGAAGGAGTGTTGTGCTAAAAGGATCCATAAGATCAAATAAATTATATGAACACATTAAAAAAGACAAATGATTGTGCTGCATTTTCTCTCTCTCTCTCTCTCTTTTTTATTTGATAAAATGTGTTGCTATATTTCTCTGCTACATTATCTTCACCTGCCCTTGTGCATGTGACATCTGTATTCATTTATATTTCAGTAGTGTATCTGGTGTTCATATTCATAGCAATTGTTGCAAGTATTAGTGAAGCACATCTTACACTGAAATGATACTAATTTCTGCAGAAAATATTCTCACATCTGAAAGCTATTCAAAGGTTTTTCACTCTCCTGATACATTTAGAATTTTATCAGTCTCTCATCACGTTTCTTTCATCCTTTACTCTTTTATGACCTATTGATTACATTATGATAAACTTGAGAATTATCTGCTTTTCATGAGCATTAAAAGCTTAATGTTCTCACTCCCCCTTGACTGATAAATACATTACAATAAAATTCTTTATATGATTACAGCTCCAGAAAACACTTACTTGAATGCTATGTAATACTAATCTCTTAACAAGAATATATTTTTGCCCCATAAATAATAAACCATTAAATTATGAAACTAGTCTGGTAGTAGCATTCGTGTTCAGGAATGGAGTGTGAACACAAAAATGAGTGTCTTACTTAAATAATTGGGAAATTTAGTATTTGCTACACTGCTGTCAATAACCTCTGAACTAACACCCCCAAAGCAATAATTGCCAAGGAAGTCAGGTGCATGCATTTCAAGAAATCAGTGTTACTTAAAAAAGTATAACCTAGAGAAAGGATAAAAAAAACAGTTTTCTTTAAAAAACTAGACATTATTTTCTAAAGGACGAGGATAACAAAGAAACTATTGTAGTAAAAAATATATTTTAATAACATCTTACATCTGTAATAAGGCATGAGGGAATGTGCATGATGCTCATATTATTGCACACCCAGGGGTGTTGAGTGGTATGAAGCCAAATGAAGAGTGACATCCAGTCTCTGGATAATGAGCAATATCTTACGTGCATACTCCAATGTGTCTTACTGTTTGTCTGTATTTTCTTGTGGTTTGAATTTTACAGTTAGTAGTTTATGTGTGATAGTTATATGGTTTATAATGAATTTTAAGGTAAAACAGTTGATCCACCCATGTTAACTACTTGGTAGTTGTGCAGGATTATAACTTTTTAAATGTGTGAAATTTTGTTCTGAAATTTTTAGGATAATCATTTAAAAGACTCTTCTGTCAAACTGATGTGTGCTGTTGCACAGTCCAGATTATAAACAGGTGCTAACGTTACATAATACATCATCTGAGTTCTGGCAAGTGAATATATCCAGATGAGAAGACTTACATATTACTACCACAGTTCATAAGCATGTATACTGCTTTCCAGGTAAGACAGTCTCAAAAATATTCACAACAGTAATTATTTTTGACAACTCCAGGAAATGAAGGATACATATGCCTCCCCTATTAAGTAGGTTCAGCTGATGAGCTGCTTGTTGTACTCAAAATATTCAGAAGGGTAATCATTTTGGAGGTAACTCATAAGAACTGAAAAAAAATATGCAAGCAGTAATGCTACCCCAAACCCAATCAGTTTTCTTAAGTTGGTTTAGATGATGGTATACTTGTTGCCTTTATTTAACCTTGCTTCTGTGGTAATTTTATGTGTCTTTTATTTCTTTTTTAATGTGCATTTGTAGTCCTGCAGTGTTTTTCTTTTGTGCACTGCATCTTTGGATTTACCTCTTATGTCAAACAATTATATCTGGCAGATTCTTCCTACTGCATTTGTGTGTATGTAATTCGACTCCTAGTTTAGAATAGCTGTTTTTTGTTGCTATGGAGACTGATTTTGGTTCATGTTATTCACTTCCTGTCTCTTTCCAGAGTTCTTCATTTTCTGTTTGTGAAGTTCATATGTTTATACTAAACTGTTGATCAGATAGAGCATTTGTAGTCTAGCCTCAAGATTTCATTTCATCAGTACTCTACAACATGAAGTAACTACTACCTAATTTCATCAGTTTTTAATGAGGTTTTGAGGGGTCAGACAAGTGGTGAATTTATGCTTTCCCATCCAGTCATTCACATTGCATTTGAAGAAGATCTGGGAGCTACTTTACTTTACATCTATGGAATGTTTATTCCATAAAATATTATTTGAGACAGATATCTGTTGTGCTAGCAGATCCTATTTATGCTGCAGTAGTTTTGTTTCCTTGAACAAGTGTTTAGGGCATTGTTTGTTTTGCATATATGTAGGAGGTCAGATAGGACTAGATCCATCAAGGATATGTAGGTGAGGCAGAAGTTCTCCCTCAAGAGTATGTAGGAAATTGAGAATTGAGAATGTTCTTTAAGGCAGTCTGCACAGCACAAAGAGGATATGTTCTTGATATTCTTAGCGAAGAAGCACTGCAGTCTTTTGACTTGAGTCATATGTGTAGACAAGCACATACCAGAAGGACAATTTTATCCTATTATAGTTTTGATAAGGGAAGAACAGAGAGCAATATTAACTTACTTTGACTTGGAAGCTATACCTCTTGTTATCAGTCTGGCTAGATAAAATGATTTCCTAATGACAGTGGATACATGGTAATCAAACAATATTTTACTGTCAAGGAACTTGTACAGTTTATCAATAACTGTATCAGTTTTCAAGGGGGTGTCATCTATGTAATAGGTACATAGGGGCCCTGTTTGCAAAAAGATACAATACTACATATTATAGCATTTAGCCAAAGGCCATAGTCCAGTTACCACTTGTTTGCATGTGTTAGGCCTTCATAGAGAATCTAGAAGTCAACTGGTGAGTTTGTGAGATCTCTGAGTTTGAAATCATCTGCAGATATGGTCATCCACTGATATTTGACATTGCCCTTGACATCAGAGAATTAAATCCTGAAAAGAAGAAGCTTGAGTTCTGATTCCAGAGGGGTACCAATAGCAACATCACTTTTCAATAATTGTATGCACCCTAAACTTATATTCTGGGTTCTGTCAGTAAGCCAATTTGTTATCCACTGAGCAACATAGGAGTTTACATTTTGCTTGATTAGCTTGTCAGTAATGCCAGAATGTGAGATGATGCCAAAGCCCTTCACCAAGTCGAGGTAAGCAGTGTGCATTGATCTCCCTGCTTTTAATGCATCAGTGACTTGTTCAAAGAAGTCCACTAAATTTTGGAGGATGAATCTACTTTTAACAATCTAAACCTGGTTTGGGTGAGGGACTATAGACTACTGATGTCACTGTTAATAACAGATGAAGCTGAAAAAGTTTATAAGTCTCTAGTTTCCCAGGTCATTGCCGTGTCTTCCCCTGTGAAGTAGAATGGCTACAGCAGTTCTCTGTACCACTGATATGAATCCACTGGAGAGGCTGAGACTGGATAGATTTAGTAGCAAGTCGATAAGGCTGTGCTTGTAGCTAACACATTGTCTATACCCATGATGCAAGTGTTTTTGGCCTTGGAATGAGCCCTCAGTGCTTACTCCAAAGTGATTTGAGGAAGGTTTTGGCATGTTAAAGTGAGAGTGGAAGGTTATGGGCAGGGATGAGTGTAAAGTTAAAACTGAATGTATCCACTAACATGTTGGCTATGATTTCTGGAGACATGATCTCAGTGGATTATTGAGTATTTTTTTCTAAGGTTTCTGATAAACCTGAAAAAGGCCTTATGGTTGTCATTAACATAAGTGGCAATTTTCAGATCATAATTATCTTTGGAGGAATTGATTTTGCTTCTAAGTTCTTTTTTTATCTTTTTGTGTTTACTTTTAGAGACTGAGGTATTCGGTTTGCTCTTACAGATAATAAAGTTCCTTCCTCTTATTGTATAGTTTATTTATATTAAGGTTCCACCATATAGTTTTATTCCTGAACTTAGCATTGTATTTGTGCCTGATGGGGACCAGTTTCTCAAAGAAAGCTTTTAGGTCAGCATTGAAACTGTCCATGAATGCAGCAGTGTGTGAGATGGCAGCATTGAGGGAAGGGAATACTTAAATTTCATGTAGTCAACAGCTAGCTGTAATACATTTATCTTAGAATAATCTTTATAGATGGAAGGATTTGAATGTTCATCATTTTTTTACTTTCATAATGGACATTACTGAGTGGTGATCAGATCTGATCAATAATGGGCCACCTAGAGGTATACAACCTAATGGGGTTATATTGGTGAGGAATAGATCTAATATTTCTCATCCCCTAGTAGAGACATGAACTAGGTTGTCTAGGGAGCTGTTATATATGAAATCTGTCATATATTATGCATACCTATTAGTGGTAATGTACATTTCCCAGTTAATACAAGGATAGCTGAAATCTCCAGTGTAATCATTTTCATCAAAATATGAAGGTATTCCAATTTATTAAAATATGACTTGTGGATTGCTAGTGATATAAAGGGGATAGGTTAACTGGCTATGAAGTGATATGGAATTTTATTTGTACTGCCGTATGAGTCCAGATGTGATTTGACTCCTCAAGAATACAGACATGCCCCCTCCTGCAGCATAGTCATTTTTGGCTGCTGGTCTGAAACAGCAGTAGGTATTGAAACTTGGCACTAAAGGGGTGCTATTACTACAATGAAGCCATGTTTTAATAACTATGCGGATAGCTATATTTTCAAGGGTCTGGAAGGCCTGCAGGGAGTGTAGCTTCTAATTTAGACTTCTTCAGCAGTGTTACCATTATATAACCTTGATTTTGTTTGACTATGTCTGCAGTTTGTGGAGACTGACCTTGTCTAAAAAAGATGGTATAGGGGAAGAAAATGTTTTTGCCAATGTTTGAAATCCATAAAAAGAGATGTGACGGCCATCCTTAGCAAAGCTGATAGGACAGTCAGTCATTTCATCCCAGGCTATTAGAATGACACCAATAACTAAGCTAATAGTTACAGTTAATTATATTTTGTTTATTTTGTGGCATCATTCTTGGTGAGGGTAGGATGCTTCTTAAGACTTGTTTCATACCAATCTCAGACATTCTAAGAACTCCATCATGTCTTTTTTCATCTGATCCATGGGGGTATGCCTCAAATTATTCACTCCTATGTGCACAATAACCAAGTCATATGTGTAACCAGAGTGAAGGTATTTGAGAGCTCTCATGTCATGGCAAATCCTAGCACTTGAGAGACAGCTTATCATAACCTTTTTCTTGGTTATGCTTGGTGAGTGGTGTATCTGTGTGTCTTACTATTAAGATTTTACCAGATGTACTTACTGTCTTGGCCTTGCTGTCTTTATGGCATTGAGTATCCAGCTGAATGAGGTTGATGTTCAGTCATTGAATGGATAAAGTATCAAATGGCATGTTTCATCAAACATACTGTTCATTGAACCATTCAAGTAATATTGCATTATAGTAGGGATCAGAAAATTTGCCCTTTCCCCACTGTAGTGTGATCTTGGAGTTGGTATATGCAGTTAACGGGGGGTGTGGGAGGGCTGAATGGCATTTGTGATGTAATGCCGTTCGGTGATTTTTCCATTCAATGACTGTACACAGACCCACTGAATGACCCCTATTTGTACTTTTGTTGTTAGCTATAGCAATGGATGTTGCTTGCTTAAAAGTGTGACACTGTGTATCCTGTATATCCGACCTACATCTTGGAGATCTTTTAGGTTTGGGTAGGGATTTCTTAATTACCTCAGTGTAAGATAGCTTATTTGCTGTTTTAGGACAAGGTGGGCATGATTGTATGAAGTGGTTGACATTGCAGACAATGTAGTGTGTACTGTATATAAAGATAAATTTAAATCAGAGACTGGCATCTAAGGGCAGGACTGTTGGTAAGCTTCTGAGCCCCCCAAACCTTTCTGTGTTGAAGGGAAGCCTTCTAGCTTATCAGTGGGAGTGGAATGCACTAGGTTGCCTATCTACCACAAGAGGAGTGGTTTCTGGCCCAGAAATTGTAGTTTATTGGCTGTTTGGGTATTTTGTCCATCTCTTTTAACTTTCAGGTTTAAAAGCCCATGTTTGTGCTTTTCCCGCCTTTCCTGTAACTAGTCTAGTCCAGATATAGATTTTCTGTATCCAGGAATGTTTGTAAGCTTCTGAGCCCCTCGAGCCTTTCTGTGTTGGAGGGAAGCCTTCTAGCTTATCAGTAGGAGTGGTAAGCACTAGGTACCCTATCTACCACAAGAGGAGTGGTTTCTGGCCCAGAAATGGCAGTTTTTGACCATTCGGGCAGTTTTTCCATCTCTTTCAACTTTCTGGTTTAACAGCCTGCATCTGCGCTTGTTTCCCACCTTTCCTGTAACTAGTGTAGTCCAGATACAGATTTGCTGTATCCAGGACTATTTGTATGCTGAGCCCCCCAAGCCTTTCTGTGTTGGAGGGAAGCCCTCTAGCTTGTCAGTGGGAGTGGTAAGCACTAGGTAGCCTATCTACCTCAACAGCATAGCTGGCCTTAGGCATAGGCCAACTAGGCGGCTACCTAGGGCGCCGCTCTATCAGGGGAGCTTTTCCAGTAATCTGGGTGATGTAGATAGACCAGGATGGGGGCACAAAATGGTGGTGGGGGGTGCTGTGGAGACCATTTGCCTAGGGCACCAGTTGACCAAACGCTGTCCCTGCACAAGAGGAGTGGTTTCTAGCCCAGAAATTATAGTTTATTGGCAGTTTGGGCAGTTTTTCCATCTCTTTCAACTTTCTCATTTAAAAGCCCACATTTGCACTTTTCCCGCCTTTCCTGCAACTAGTCTAGTCCAGATACAGATTTGCTATATCCAGGACTGTATGTAAGCTTCTGAGCCCCCCAAGCCTTTATGTGTTGGACAGAAGCCTTGTAGCTTATCAGTGGGAGTGGTAAGCACTAGGTAGCCTATCTACCACAACAGGAGTGGTTTCTGGCCCAGAAACTGTAGCTTACTGGCAGTTTGGGCAGTTTTTCCATCTCTTTCAACTTTCTGGTTTAAAAGCCCACATTTGCGCTTGTTTCCAGCCTTTCCTGTAACTAATCCAGTCCAGATACAGATTTACTATATCAAGGACTGTCTGTAAGCTTTGTAAGTGGAGCCAAAGTCTGCCCTTCAATTTTTCCCTTAGATCTGCTAGTTCTCTCCTCTCCTACACTTTTACTAGCTTATTATTTTAGCACTTTAGCAGACTTCTTGTAGCAATTATTGTAGCACACAAAAGTGCTACCAGCACTAAATGTTCTACAAGGAAACAGCTCCAGTACTTATTATTAATGCCCACACTCCAAGCATGTCTAAAGATCAGTTTCCTGTGCTTTCTCCTATTAACCTGGTGAACTTGGGCATCTTGAGACAATGTAGCAGTTGCCTCATGTGCACTGACATCCCTCTCCTCTTACCTGCCTACACTCAGACTTGCGAGAGATGTACTTATATATCAAAACTAGAAGTCACGCACTCTCCAGCTAAGACCGGAATAGCTGGTCAAGAGGAGAAGGTCAACACTTGCACCACACCACATGGAACACATAGCCCTCCAGAACATACACCAGCACTGCCTTCACAGAAAAACACAAACCACACACCCATCTTTGCGGAGGCTGTCAATAAAAATCTACCCAAACAGCAGAGACCTCCAAGGCAGAAATGTACAAGATCACCACAATACAACACTAATCATGAGACACATAACTCTCCTAAACAGTGTGCCACTCAACCAAAGCCCCTAAGGCAAAATAGCATGCCCAACACATTAGCCATAGGTGACTCAATAATGAGACAAACTGATGTCCCACTCACTAGACTGAATAAGGAGAAAGTACTAGTCAGCTGCCTGTCAGGCACCAGGATCCACCACATAATGCATGCACTCAGGTCCCTCAGCAACAGGTACAAATATGACTTTGTCATTGTACATGTGGTTGTGAATGACCTGAGATGTACCTCCCTGGACTACATGAAAAGAGACATGGAGGAGCTTTCGGATTATGTAGCCCAGGTGGGTATGACCCTAGTCCTGAGCAGCATCTTACCATCACCCAGAATGATACCACAGTATAAGTAGAAAATGATTCATTTCAACAACTGGCTAAGTTTCTGGTGTCATTCTAAGGGGATCCAGTATCTGTCTGCCTGGGATAGCATGATTGACAGACCTGGATGCTGTGCCAGAGATGGCCTGCTTCTGTCACCCCTGGGCTTCTGGATACTGGCCAAGGCTTTTTCCACCCCTATAGTGCCTTTTTTAGGTGGTGTTCCAAAGACCAAATTACCACCGTAACAGCTACAAAAATACCACTATGAGGGTCATGCTGCTCAATGCTAGCAGTCTAAATCTCAAAATGAACTCACTCGAAGAACTTCTTAAAATGGAGAACATCGATATTTCTGCTGTAACAGAGACCTGGTTAAAGGCAGCAGAAAGCACCCCTACACTACCAAGCTATAAATCATTCCACACCTTTTGGCCTCAGAACTTGGAAAGAAGCTCCAAAGGCGGGGGTGTTTCCATATTCATAAAGGATGCACACACCTCTAGACTAGTAGCCCAACATAATGCATCTGAGATACTTCAGGTGCAGCTAACATTGGGTAAGATAGTGATTCAGGTTGTAGCCTACTATAGGTCCCCAACCATGTCCCAAGACTCACACTCCATGTTCCTAAGCACCCTGGAGAATATTAGGGTCCAACCTAACACTCTCATACTGGGTGACTTCAAATACCCCTCAATTAACTGGGAAAATTACTCATGTACCAATACACTTGCCCGACATTTCCTGTAATTCATTAATTCCAATGCCCTAGACCAGCTTGTTCTTACCCCCACTAGAGGTAGCAACATCCTTGACCTGGTCATTATTAACATGAGTGACCATTGCTCTATACCAATAGTCAACTCCTCCCTGGTTAGATCTGACCCCAAACTAATCACCTTGGAAATCCCCCCCCCCCCCCGCAAAGGTAACCACCATGAAAAACTTCTCCAAAGCTAACTCTGGGCTTGTAAAAACAGAGTTGGCTAATTTCACGGCACCAATGCAAATGGAGAATAGTTGCATGACCGCCGAATCATACACCAATGCACTGTACAAATACGTACACAAATGCATGAATCTCGCCATACCCAGCAGAACCAAGATGCTCTCCTTCAAAAAAAGAAGCCAATCTGGTGGTCCCCTGCCATAAACAAACTCTACAACCAGATGAAGGAAACTGATGTGGAATAAGGTAAAGTCCTAAAACTGGAAAAAAACCCTTATCGGCCTCAACAAAAAGTTGAGATCCCTCATCTAATCCTCTAAAGCTAGCTATGAAAACAGAATTGCAGCAGATAGTAAAGACAACCACAAGGTCTTCTATAGTTATGTAAAGAATCTACATGGCCATATCCAGATTTGCTCTGAGGTACTGCACAATGGTACCTCCTGTACCAAGCCAACAGATATTGCCAATATACTGGCCGACAGATACAGTGCCAACTTTACCCCTCCCCCCCAAAGGACCCATCACAATACTAGTAGATTGCCAGGAACCCAGTATTACTGCTGCACAGGTTAAAACAGCACTGTCCAAGGCCAAGATTACAGCTTTTATGGAACCTGACAATATCCCTGGCTGTGTTCTACATGAACTACAGAGTGAATTGGCACCTCACCTGTGTGCCCTGTTCAATCCCAGCCTCACCTCAGGCTTTGTCCCTACCAAATGGCACACTGCTACAATCATCCCTCTCCACAAAGTAGGAGCGACTACAGACCCTGGAAAGAATTGCCCCATTAGCCTGACAAGTCTGATATGTGAAGCTATGGAACGCCTCATCATGGACCTAATAAACAAGGATACAGGGAATCTCAAATTCTAGGTCCTACACAGTTTAGTTTTGTGAAGGGTAGATCATGCCTGCTCTACTTGGTTGACTTCTTTCAGTCAGTCACCAGAGCTGTGGATGAAGGCAAGGTGGTTCATACAGCCGGCCTTGATCTGGCCAAGGCCTTTGATACCATTCCCCACTCAGGAATCATAGAAAAACTCACTAAGCTAGGCATCAACCCCTGTATCACTAGGAGTGTTGAAAACTGGCTCACAGATAGAACCTACAGTGTGAAAGTAGCTGACTCCAAGTCAGACTGCAGACCAGTCACAAGTGGACTTCCACAGGGTCCGGTCCTGGGTCCTCTCCTGTTTGGTATCTACTTCTCTGAAGTCCAGGCCAACATGAAGGGACTCTGGCTGACAAAGTTTGCAGATGATTGCAAGTTGGGAGATATTATTAACTCCCCAAGTGATATTGACATCCTACAGAAAGGCCTCACTGAGACCAACGAATGGTGTCCGAACTATGGCATTAAGCTCAATGCCAAAAAATGTGGCATCATCCACCTTGTGAAAAACCCGGTCCCCTTAAATTACCACATTGATGGTAGTCCACTGAACACAGAAGGAGTTATAAGAGATCTGGGAACACGGCTTGACAGCAACCTTTCTTTTAGCCACCACATTGCCACTGTGGTCAGAAAGTCCTTCTATGTGGCACATCTCATTACTACGGGTTTTGCATCCAGGAAGAAAGAGGTCATTGTCTCCCTCTACTCTTCCCTCATTAGGCCAGTCATCGAGTACAATGCCCCATTTGGCATGTACCTTACTAGACACCGAAAACAACTTCAGAGGCCACAAAGGTAACTCCCAAAAAGGATCCTAGGCCTTAAACACTTGTCCTATATGGACAGACTCAGAAAACTCCAACTATTCTCTGTCTCATATCGCCTACTTAGAAGTGATCTTTGCTTGACTTACAGAACCATGTGTAACCCAGCTCCATTAGAAATGCTACAGCTAAAGAAATCTCAATCCCTCCGCACCACACACTCCACAGACCTCAACCTCATTACCACAATCAGCAGAACATGCTGGAGGGACAGCTTCATAACCCAGGGACTGCCCATGCTATGGAATAGACTTTCCATACATGTGAAGCAGAGCACCTCACTGGCCCTCTTCAAGAGAAATCTTGATGAGTGGATGGGAAATAGAAATTTCACCCTGGGGAATCACTCCAGTGGCTCTACTCGACAGAGGCACTGGGAACTAAGGTCTCGGGTGGCACGATGCCAGGGTAATCGTATGGGCTAGACTTGTAAAGGCTCCAGGGCCTTTAGCCTAGTACACACCTATGAATCTATGAACCTATGTTTACACATCCCACACATATATGTATATGTATATATATATATATATATATATATATATATATATATATATATATATATAGACAGATATTTAGTAGAAGAAGCAAATGCTTGTCAGTAGGCATGAGGCAGTTGTTACACTTGCTGAAGGTGCCTAGTACTATCAGGATTGCTACAGATGGTTTGGAAACTGCAACCTCATGGTTTGTAGAAGTGCACTAATGAAATTGATTGTAGGGAAGGTTTTTATAATAATTTGTAGAGGACATAAAGCTTGCTAATGAAGTAAGACAGTGCAGCAGAGACAAGAGTATCAAACAGAGCACAAGTTTGTAATTACAGTGAATCTGTAGCAACAGTCAGAAAATTCAGCATAATAGTAACAATAGCACACTTTGTAAATACAATATGATGACTAGTAAACCATCTCAAATGCCACAACAGCAAAGTATTTCAATCATAACGTGATCAGCAACACCACATTATGAATACAAAAACCAGTAAAGGCAATAGCTACAATTTATACTAAAAGAGATGACTATCAATTTAGTTTAGATTCCACAACAACAGAAAGTAAAAGTAATGTGTCAGTTTATAGCAGAACCAATTTGGACCAGATGCCCCCAACAGCAGGCAAATATGTGAAATAAGACAGTATATGGTATGCCTACAGTAAGAGCAGAACTCTACACTATATGTATTGGGCCACTATGCACAATGTACGTAGCAGTCATGTGTAAGTCTCTGCAACTTGATATAAGTGTCTGTTACAGTGTACAACTGTGACACAAACAACCAGAATGCACATTAGTGTACTTTAAAATTAGCTCTTATAGAAACTAAAAGCAATGACTCAATTTGGCTTGGATGTCACAACAGTAAACAAGTAAAATTAATGGGAGAGTTTACAATTCACAGCAATAACTAGAAATTTGGTTAAACCGATCAAATGTATTTCCAAACATACAGTGTTTAACCAAACAAACCAGAACTCACAACCTATTGCTCCTACAGACAATAGTGCTTTTTGCCTCCTTTTACTACGAGATTACTTGCTGAACTTATTGTCTCTAAGTTTTAAATACAAACGTATGCTACAGTACAAAATACAGCAGGGTACTTTAAAATTAGCTATAGCAGTAAAAAAAAAAAAAAAAAAAAACAGAAAATAGCTTCTTCAGATACAGTGGAATTGGGTTTTGAGGTCAAGTCTGAGTAGATGAACTCAGGTGTGCTCATCCAAAAAGAGTGGCAATGTTCCAAAGCATACTGAGTTAAATGTGTACTTTTGTGTTTTTTAAGCATATTTATATTTGTGTGTTGTGCATTTAATATATTCTTCCAACTCACAATGGTCTGCAGACACACGCACGCGCACACACACACACACACACACACACACACACACACACACACACACACACCACAAATACTCATGCAGACATGAGGCAGCAGTGTGATTTACACACTCTACCAGTGTTGTTTTTGTGCAGAGTGATGCCCCCTCCTGCAATTAACAGGTGAGAGGAAGTGCAATTTGCATTGCATTTTCTAGTTTTGCAGAGATCTAATGCAATCAGTTCTGTACTTGTTTTTCCTAGGTGGAGGCTGAAGCCAATGCTTCGGAATCAGAAAGAGTTAAAAACTGGCTATCTTTTTACAGACTTTCCTGGAGGATGACACAGAGTGCCTTTCTCCTAATGATGTGTGGTGTGTGTGTGTGTGTGTGTGTGTGTGTGTGTGCGCGTCCATATGTGCATGTGTGCATGCGTGTGTGCATGCGTGCATGTGTGTGTGTGTGTGTGTGTGTGTGTGTGTGTGTGTGTGTGTGTGTGTGTGTGTGTGTATCAGGTGTACTGTACAAGTGGAGTTGCATGGTCATTAGGTGTCCAGTGCAGATGCTTCTGCTGTAAGACAGACTCGTAAATGCAGACATGGCAGCCATGGCAAGGGATAGACATGGAAGGGCACTAGCTATATCCTCCAGTGAATTACATCTCTTTTAACCAAAAATACAGTTTGCACTAAAGTTCGGGGTGTAGCTCACAACTGAAAAGGGACAAATCTCAAAAGATTCAGGGTCAAATCCAGAAATAATTCAGGACAATCAGGGACACTTTTTTAAAATATTATTACTGTTAACTTTAGATGTTCACAGAATAAAGGAATGTGAATTGATATATATATATTTTCTGCAGTTAAGGAAGTTTATAACTCTAACTAATGTTATTTTTTAAAATGTAACTCACTACCATTTCTCCAAAAGCCACCAGTGTTAGGAGGGATTAAGAGGGACAGAGCTAAAATTTGAGTAAAAATCAGGGATATACCTGAAAATTAGGGACAGTTGAGAGGTACGGTCTGGGCTCAGCTTGTATTACACCCAACGGCACATTCAGACATCCTTGGTGGCCCCTTCAGCTCCCAGACACAAGAATACATCTCTGCTCTATGTAGCACTTGCCTGCAGTACCTGTTCCCACATATAGATAGCGCTTGTACTTTTCCAAACCAGCCCATTAATAACCATATTCCACTTGCCATTAAGCAGTTGCTTGTGGTTTATTTATATAACTTTTAGTTTTTCTGTAGTATTGAATAATTATGAAATAATTATTGGAAATGTTGTAAGTTTGACTACAGGATTTGGTTTTCAGTGTGTGTGTGTGTGTGTGTGTGTGTGTGTGTGTGTGTGTGTGTGTGTGTGTGTGTGTGTGTGTGTGTAGACTGATAGATAGATATTATACACCATAGGGTCGCAAAACAAACCTACCAATGTGTTTTTAAAGGTAGCTTTCTATTTCTGAGAAGTATTACTCCCTAAATTTTAGTGTAAAAATAAAGAGCCCTTTAGCTATATGCATTTTCTTCTCCCACTGTGCTTGCTGCACTTTGTTTAGAACACATTTATTTTGTATTGGATTTATATTACAATATATTTTGCACATACATTTAATGGGTTTACATTAAGGCATTTGAAATGTGTTGCTTTATGTATATCTGCGTGCAGAAAATGAAACTTATTTGAGGCAATGTGTTCTTCCACAAATGAGATAAAACCAGTGTTGCTTCATATGCTCTTTCTTGGAGGACACACTTGCATCCTTTAAAATCTTTTGATTGCTTTACATAAGCTATAGCTTAGGCTAAAAATAAAATAAATAACTCTATACCTTAGCAGACTTGTATGGTACAGTCTTTTGCTGTTCACTTTTTTCTTCTCTTTATAGTGTTGAGTTATGTTGGGCTGCTAAGCAACAAGTGAGCAAACAGTTTTTTTCATTATGTATTATTAGTGTATCAAACCTCCACTGGTCTTCTGGTCCACTCATCAGGCTGCCAGTGTTGTTTTTGCATTTAAGGGGAAATGGAGAGTGAAAAATTATATTTAAAGAATTCACTTGCTGATATTATGTGCGTGCATGTGTGTGTCTTCAGGGTGATGGCTCAGTAGTGCGTTTTTAAATGCTACTGGGGTGTTTGAGCAAACTTGACTAGTTTCTATGGGAGTGAAACCATAAAGAAATATTTATAATTTTAACTGTTCAATCAGTTACTTTTTGAACTGTGCGTAAATAAAAGTGTCAATTATTTGTGACAGCTTCGAAATACGTTTGCACCAAATGAATTTCTGCATACTTAAACTTGCTAATTTCCTTACTAGCATGTTCTCATGGCAAGTAGTTTATGGTTTAGCAACAGTTGGGCACCAAACAGTGCCACTGTCCGGTGGAGTCTCACTTCTGTTTCACTTTTTGTTTCACTCCAAACTAACAGTTCCACAACACAAAACACTCACACACACATACACACACACACACACACACACACACACACACACACACACACACACACACACACACACACACACACACACACACACACACACACCATTAAACAGACAAAATGGTAAAACTATCATCTTACCTACCCTTACTCACACAGAGACACCCAACTAAATGTCCAAAGTTTTGGAACATGAAAGCTTCAACATCAAAACAAACCCCCACTTAACTGCATGTAAACGCAGCTTACATTCTACAGAAAGATTCAACAATCTCTCATTCAAAATGTACTGCAAATGTCAAAGCATGAATTTTAACAAAAATGAGTACTATAAACTCTGTCAATGAAACATGCATTCAACAGAGTATATTGCAACCTTTTTAATGCATATGCAAGTATATACCCAAAGAGAAATGCATCTAAAGATGAATAACATAATTGCATATTTAAAGTTAGTGTAACTATGAGACGTTAAGATCTGATGTTGACATTTTCATTCGTTCATCAACGAATGGGTTAGGATGCGATCCTTGGATCTGACTCGGCCACTTTCTTTAGTTTCTTGGATCTGACTCTCAAGTTCCTCCCTTACCCATAATGCCCTTCATTATTGTATTACCTCAGATCTTGTTTGCTGCTCTTCAAAATCAGTTGGGATTATGGCTTCTTGAGCTCTAGTGGATTTCATGAGTGAAATAATATTGTATTTCAATACTTTTTCCATTTGATTTTTGCATCTTTATACTATATATATATATATATATATATATATATATATATATATATATATATATATATATATATATATATTTCATCGCTTACCTATTTTCATATTTTTTCTGAATTTTTCCTACAGTAAGGTACTCTAGGCTTACCATTGTTAGTTATTTATTTTTCTTTACCTCGGCCTGAGGTATTCTTTCTGTACCATAGTTGGTAGTACTTCCCTTTTTTTACATATTTTTTAAAAAAAGTTTTTCAGTAGTCTTGTGATTGTTGTAGTTAGTTTTACTAAGTTTTTGCTTCTCAACAAGTTTTTGGTGTTTGAATTTTGAGTTTCAGTATGACTGATAAGCCTACTGGATTTTAAATGTGCACTTCCTGTGAGCATAAGATCCCAAACTCTGATGATCACAGGGAGGGCGTGTATGTTTGGGGCCTGTGCATCTGGACACCTCCTGCTCTGTTTGTGCATGCTAAGGACATTAGCAATCACAGGAATAAACTAATACTGAAAGGCCTTCCTCCAGCTTCTGCTTCTTCTGATGGTACTTCCTCTTCAGGGGTTCAAATTCCCTCTCAAAAAACTAAAGAGACTAGGTTGCATCAGAAATGGTCTTATTCGAAGTCTCCTCAGTCTGCACCTTTTTCTGAATGTTCTGCGAAGATTTCCAAAAGCACGGATCTGAAGGCTTCGGATTCTCTCTGTTGTCTCCAAGTCTTCTCGGCTCTGTACACCTAGATTTTCCCCAGAGCAGATTTCTCCAAAGTTAAGGTCTCCTTTTCTTTAGGAGACCCCTAAAAGGTCTTCCAGGACACTCTTCACTTCTTCTTCAGTTATGTCTTCCTATAGTCTCTCTGAGTCAGAGGTGGATATGATGATGAGAAGATTTCTCAGAACACAGATTCAGATGGGGTTCCTGTTGGCTCTGTCTCCCATCAGATCCATGAGCCTTAAGACTTCATTCCATCACCTTCAAGCTCCTTCTCTGATCCTACATGCTGCTTTAGAGTCCTTGGATCCAAGAGCCCCAAGTGTTGAGCCATCAGATCACAAGGTTTTGACAACCTTGACTTTGGTGATGTCCCTGACCCAATTTGCTCTGATACTGTTGGACCCTAATGGCTCTTGGACCTAAAACATCTGCATCAGATCCGAGGGGTTGATTTTGACTCCAAAGTTTTTGGAGCTGTCACTTCCTCTCTAAACCTTGGCATTAGATAGCTTGGCTCTGACTCCACCTTTAGAGGCAGTCAGAGGGCACTTATCCTTGCACCCAAAAGCCTGGACAGCCATCATACAAGATTCTTGGGTGCAAAGGATCATATCCAGAGGGTACTTCATTCCCTTTTCCCAAGTTCCTCCACAGAAGAGAAAAAGTCTCCCTGATGTTCCACCCAATCAGAGGGACCAAGCAGCTCCGGAAATTTAAAAGCTGCTGGACAAAAGAGTAGTCCGGGAGGTTCTCCCCAGACCAAAGAGGATCCATAATTTACTGAAGGTTCTTTTTTAGTGCCACAGAAAACAAAGGACTTGAGACCCATTTTGGATCTCAGTTATTTGAACTAGTTTGCAAAGAATTCCAAGTTCTGGATGGTCACTGTTCAGTCCATTCTGCCCCTCCTACAGAAGGACATCTGGATGTGGTCTCTAGATCTTCAGGACACATACTATCATATGAAAATGAAAAGACACTCCCAAAAATATTTACACTTCTGTCTGGGAGCCAGTTATTATTACTTCAGCACTCTGCCTTTTGGTCACACCACAGCCCCAGGGTGTTCACCAAATGCATGGCAGTGGTAGCAGTTCCTCTAAGACTTTGCAGATTCAGAGTGTTTCCATAGTTAGATGACTGGTTCCTAACTGCACTGATCAAGCATCTTCTAGAAAAAGCCAGAGATTACCTTCTACTTTTATCTCAATCTCTAGGGATTATGATAAATCTGGCAAAGTCTCAACCTCGGCAAGTTGAAGCCTTATAGTTTATAGGGGTTCATCTAGATGCAGTCAGTTGTCTAGCTCTTTTGCCTCAAAAAAGAATTCTTTCTCTGAAATCGCATGTCAATCTAGTTCTGTCTCATCCTGCACCACCAGCAAGATTAATATTCAAAGCCCTAGGATTGATGGCTGCTGCAATTACTTTACTACCCACTACTCATCTTCATATGAGAATTCCTCAATAGATTTTAGCAATGCAATGGTCTTTTCATTGACAGTCTCTATGACATCTGATAACATTATCTCAGGTTTGCAGAAAATCTCTACTGTAGTGGATACATTCCAAAGACATTTATCAAGGCTATCCATTTGTCCTTCCTCCCCCAAAAGCCACGTTGACCACAGACACCTCCCAGTTAGGGTGGGTGGGCATTACTTGGGATGGACAGTTCAAGGCATGTGGTCCCAAAAAGAGACCAATTTGCATATAAATGTTCTAGAGATGAGAGGGGTGCTTTTAGCGTTGCAGGCCCTTTAGAGCTCTCTTCCACTGGGAACTATTTCTATTTAAATGGCAAACATGTCAGTAGTCTGGTACATCAACAAACAAGGGGGGACCAGGTCTTACCACCTTTGCCTAGAAGAAATGAGAGTTTGGCAATGAGCGATCTCCTCCAACCACTTTCTAGTAGCGATGAACATACTGGGAAAATCCAACATATTAGTAGACAAGCTCAGCACTACTATCCTGACTCCTTATGAGTGGTCTCTCAATCAATCAGTGACAAAGATGATCTTCCACAAATGGGGACAACTGTGCTGCAATCTGTTTACCTCTCCCCTCGACAACAAATGCAGCAGGTTCTTTGCCCTAATACCCCCTTAGAGGCAGTCATCAAGGGATGCTCTAATCCATGTTTGGCCCTCTGGTCTTCTTTATGCTTACCCTCCTCTACCCCTAATACCAAAGTTTCTTCAGAATGCCAGTCGGTTGAAGAGCAAAATAATACTCATTTTACCCTTTTGTCATTGGTAGGCATGGTAAACTTGTCTATGGTCTCACCTAGTACGTCCACCTTGGATACTGGATCCTGTCACATTCTGCAGGGATGAATCATCCAGACATAGCAGGTCTAAAATTGACTGCTTGGTTTCTCTAATTCTAATAATGGCTAGCTATTCCAGGCTTTCTCTCCAGTTTGTCGAATCCTTTCTTCATTGCACAAACCTTGAACCAGAAGGATTTTAAGAGCAAGTGGAAAAGATTTTCTTTGTGAGCACATCAAAGAGACTTAGAACCTTTTACCGTTCCAGTCACAGCTAATTTAGATTTCCTTGCCTCTATTTTTCAAACCAGGGCAAGTTTTTCTTCCATTAAAGTACAGCAGCTATCCCCAACTATCACACTGGAGATACGACTTCTCCTTTAGATTCAACTAAGTTGTGCAAGGCCTTCCTAAAAGGTACATTTTTGTAATTTGAGATCCTACTCCACCTTGGGTTCTGAATTTGGAATTACAATCTTTAGTACACCCTCTGTTTGATCCCTCAGCTAAAGTAGACCTTAAGTTTTTATCTTGAAAAAAATGTCTTCAGCTAGATGAGTTTCAGAACTCTAAACGCACTCTGCCAAACCACCGTATCTAATTTTTCACAAGGATATAGTTACCCTGTGAACTAATCCTTTCTTTCTACCTAAAATGGCCTTCGAATCAAACATCAATCAAGTCATTAACCTACCAGTTTTCTTTCCAAATTTTGAAAATAAAGGAGACTATACCCCTCATCTCTTAGATGTACATAGACAATTTTGTTTTTACCTACATAAAACCAAGGAGTTTAGAAAAGCATATGAGTTCTTTGTTTCTTTTTCTAACACCAAGATGGGAAAACCAGTTTCAAAGGCTACCTAGCAAAATGAATAATCCACGACCTTGAAGAAAGGAACCAGAACTCTGCTAAAGTCCACAAGGCTGTATTTTTATTTCTGAAGTGTTCCAAAAGTCACAGATAAAATCACACTGAAGTATTCCAAAAATCACAGATAAATCACAGCGCCGCTCAGGCAGTCCTGAGCTTTATCAAGTGAAAACAAAATGCAGTATGCAGTAACCTCCATTAAATAGCCTAGCAATTATACAATTAATTAATTAGTAAGTCTAGTACTAAGGTGTGGTGGAGTTGGATGTTAAAAGTTAGTCATTATACCAACAAAAAATGAAATGTTTGCAACAACATCTGCACTTAAATAAAATGACTAATCATAAAAACATTTTAAAATACCAGTTTCCTAGGTTTCAGAACATAAAAGTCTGAAGTCTGGTTGGGGTTCTAGCTTGTTAGGGAATAGGCTTAAAGATGTGTTTGATTGTCAGTGGTGTTAAAACTTTTTTTATTACTTTGCACTGATAAAGACATGCAATAAAATGTCACATTTTATTGCATGTCTTTATCAGTGCAAAGTAATAATAAAAAGAAAAAAGTTTTTAACAATTCACTGACAATCCAAACACATCTTTAAGCATATTCCTTAACAATCTACAACCCCAACCAGACTTCAGACTTTTATGTTCTGAAACCTAGGAAACTGGTATTTTAAAATGTTTTTTATGATTAGTCATTTTTATTTAAGTGCAGATGTTGTTGCAAACATTTCATTTTTTGAGTTGGTATAATGACTAACTTTTTTAACATCCAACTCCAAAGCACCACACCTTAGTACTAGACTTACTAATTAATTAATTGTATAATTGCTAGGCTATTTAATGGAGGTTAATGCATACTGCATTTTGTTTTCACTTGATAAAGCTCAGGACTGCCTGAGCGAAAGCGCTTGTGTGATTTTATCTGTGATTTTTGGAATACTTCAGTGTGATTTTATCTGTGACTTTTGGAACACTTCAGAAATAAAAATACAGCCTTGTGGACTTTAGCAGAGTTCTGGTTCCTTTCTTCAAGGTCGTGGATTATTCTTTGCTTGTCTTTGGTTTTTTGTGCATTACTTACCTAGCAAAATGGATAACAGATTGTATTTCTCATATTTTTTCCTTGAAAGGCCTAATCTTAACAAAACAACTGAAGGCACATTCAACCAAGTCAATGGCTACATAGGTTCATAGGTGTGTAATAGGCTACTGGCCCTGGAGACTTTACAAGCCTTGCCCATAGGATTACCCTGGCATCGTGCCACCCGACCTTAGTTCCCAGTGCCTCTGTCGAGATGAGCCACTGGAATGATACCCAGAGTGAATTTTCTATTTCCCATCCACTCATCAAGATTTCTCTTGAAGAGAGCCAGTGAGGTGCTCTGTTTGACATGTATGGGAAGTCTATTCCATAGAATGGGCAGTCTCTGGGTTACGAACCTGTCCCTCCAGCACATTCTGTTGATTGCAGTAATGAGGTTGAGGTCTCTGGAGTGTGTGGTGCTGAGGGATTGGGATTTCTTTAGATGTAGCATTTCTTACAGAGCCGGGTCATAATGGCTTTGTATGTCAAGCAGACGTCACCTCTAAGTAGGTGATATGAGACAGAGAATAGTTGGAGTGTTTTGAGTCTGTCCATATAGGACAAGTGTTTAATGCCTAGGATCCTCTTTGTGAGGTACTTTTGTGGCCTCTCCAATTATTCCAGGTGTCTAGTGAGGTACATGCCAAATGAGGCATTGTATTCGATGATTGGTCTAATGAGGGAAGAGTGGTGGGAGACAATGACCTCTTTCTTCCTGGATGCAAAACCCTTAGTAATGAGATGTGCCACATAGAAGGACTTTCTGACCACAGTGGCAATGGGGTGGTCAAAAGAGAGGTTGCTGTCAACCTATGTTTCCAGATCTCTTATAATGCCTTCTGTGTTCAGTGGACTACCATTGATGCGGTAATTCATGAGTACTGGGTTTTTCCCAAAGGGGTTGACGACACATTTTTTGGCATTGAGCTAAAGGCCATGGTTCTGACACCAGTAGTTGGTCTCAGTGAGGCCTTTCTATAGGATATCAACATCACTTGGGGAGTTAATAATGGCTCCCAACTTGCAATCATCTGCAAACTTTGTCAGCCAGCATCCCCACATGTTAGCCTGGACTTCTGAGAAATAGATACCAAACATGAGAGTATCCAGGACCGATCCTTGTGGGGCTCCAATCGTGATTGGTCAGCAGTCTGACTTGGAGTCAGCTACTTTCACACTGTGGGTTCTATCTGTGAGTCAGCTTGCAACCCACCTAGTGATATAAGGGTTGATGCCTAGCTTAGTGAGTTTTCTATGATTCCTGAGTGGGAGATGGTATCAAAGGCCTTGGCCAGATCAAGGAAGGTTGTATGAACCAACTTGCCTTCATCCACAGCTCTGGTGACTGACTCAAAGAAGTAGACCAAGTTGAGCAGGCATGATCTACCCTTCACAAAACCAAACTGTGTGTGATCCAGAGTTTGGATATTCCATATATCCTTGTTTATTAGGTCCATGATGATGCTTTTCATAGCTTTGTATATCAGACTTGTCAGGCTAATGAGGCGATAGTTCCCAGGGTCTGTAGTCTCTCGTCCTTTGTGGGGAGTGATGACTATAGCAGTGCACCATTCGGTAGGGACAAAGCCTCAGATGAGGCTGTGATTGAACAGGCCACACAGGTGAGGTGCCAGTCCACTTTGTCATTCATGTAGAACACAGCCAGGGATATTGTGAGGTCCCATGGAAGCTGCATTCTTGGCCTTGGAGAGTGCTGTTTTAACCTGTGCAGCAGTAATATTGGGTGTCTGGCAATCTACTGGTATAGTGATTGGTCCTTTGGGGGGGAGAGGGGTAAAGTTGGCACTGAATCTGTTGGCCAGTATATTGGCAATATCTGTTGGCTCAGTATAGGAGGTACCATTGTGCAGTACTTCAGAGCAAATCTGGGTATTGCTGTGGATATTCTTTACATAACTATAGAAGGCCTTGTGATTGTCTTTACTATCTGCTGCAATTATGTTTTCAAAGCTAGCTTTAGAGGATTTGATGAGGGATCTCAACTTTTTGTTGAGGCTGATAAAGGAGTTTTTCCAGTCTTGAGACTTCACCTTATTCCACATCAGTTTCCTCCTTCTATTGAAGAGTTTGTTTATGGCAGGGGACCACCAGATTGGCTTCCTTTTTTTTGGAGGAGAGCGTCTTGGTTCTATTGGGTATGGTGAGATCCATGCATTTGAGTAGGTGTTCGTACAGTGCATTGGTGTATGATTTGGTGGTCATGCAACTATTCTCCATTTGCATGGGTGCAGTGAAGTTAGCCACCTCTGTTTTTACGAACCCAAAGTTAGCTTTGGAGAAGTTTTTCATGGTGGTTACCTTTGCTGGGGGTGGGGGGGGTGGGAAGGATATGCATTTCCAAGGTGGTTAGTTTGTAATCAGATCTAACCAGGGAGGAGTTGACTATTTGTGTAGAGCAATGGTCGCCCATGTTAGTAATGACCAGGTCAAGGATGTTGCTACCTCTAGTGGGGGTAAGAAGGAGTTGGTCCAGGGCATTGGAATTAATGAATTCCAGGAAACATTGGGCATGTGCATTGGTACATGAGTAGTTTTCCCAGATAATTAAGGGGTAGTTGAAATCACCCAGTATGAGAATGTTAGGTTGGACCCTAATATTCCCCAGGGTGCTTAGAAATGTGGAGTGTGAGTCTTGGGACATAGTTGGGGGCCTATAACAAGCTACGACCTGAATCTCTGCCTTATCCAATGTTAGCTCACCTGAAGAATCTCCGATGCATTATATTGGGCTACCAGTTTGGAGGTGTGCACATCCTTTATGAATATGGAATATGGAAACACACTCTTATTGCGTCTTGTCTGCTTTTCTCTCTTATTGCGTCTTGTCCGCTTTTCTCTCTTATTGCGTCTTGTCCTCTTTTCTCTCTTATTGCGTCTTGTCCACTTTTCTCTCTTATTGCGTCTTGCCCGCTTTTCTCTCTTATTACGTCTTGTCCACTTTTCACAGCTTTCTCTTATTGCGTCTTGTCCACTTTTCACAGCTTTCTCTTATTGCGTCTTGTCCGCTTTTCACAGCTTTCTCTTATTGCGTCTTGTCCGCTTTTCACAGCTTTCTCTTATTGCGTCTTGTCCGCTTTTCACAGCTTTCTCTTATTGCGTCTTGTCCGCTTTTCACAGCTTTCTCTTATTGCGTCTTGTCCGCTTTTCCTTGGAGTATTAAACCTGTGTTTTTAACAGCTTTCTCTTATTGCATCTTGTCCGCTTTTCCTTGGAGTATTAAACCTGTGTTTTTAACAGCTTTCTCTTATTGCGTCTTGTCCGCTTTTCAACAGTTTATTGTTTGCAGTGTTTCCATTTTGTTCGTGGAAACACAACCGCCTTTGGAGCTTCGACCCAAGTTCTGGGACTGAAAGGTGTGGAATGAGTTATAGCCTGGTAGTGCAGGGGTGCTTCCTGCTGCTTTGAACCAGGTCTCTGTTACAGCACAAATGTCGATGTTCTCCATTTTAAGGGGTGCTTTGAGTGAGTGCATTTTGAGACTTACACTTCTATCATTGAGCATCATGACCCTCAGATTATGTTTGTAGCTATTATGGTGGTAATTTGGTCTTTGGAACACCACCTAAAAAAGACACTATAGGGGTGGCAAGAGCATCGGCCAGTATCTGGAAGCCCAGGGTTGACAGATGCAGGCCATGTTAAGCAAAGCATCAAGGTCTGTCAATCATGTAGTCCCAGGCAGACAGATACTGGATCTCCTTAGAATGAAACCAGAAACTTAGCCAATTGTTGAAATCAATCATTTTCTGCTTGTACTGTGGTATCATTCTGGGTTATGGTAGGATGCTGCTCAGGGCTAGTTTCATACTCACCTGGGCTACATAATGCGAGAGCTCCTCCATGTCTCTTTTCATGTAGTCCAGGGAGGTATGTCTCAGGTCATTCACACCCACATGTACAATGACAGAGTCATTTTTGTACCTGTATTGGGACCTGAGTGTGTGGGTTATCTGGTGAATCCTGGCGCTTGACAGGCAGCTGTTACTTTCTCCTTATTCAACCTAGTGAGTGGGACATAAGTGTGCTTCACTATCAAGTCACCTATGACTAGTGTGCTGGGCATACTGTTTTGCCTTAGAGGCTTTGGTTGAGTGTCACACTGTTTAGTAGAGTTATGTGTCTCGTGATTAGTGTTGTGTTGTGGTGGTCGAGTGTGTTTCTGCTTTCAAAGTCTCTGCTGTTTGGGTAGATTTTTATTGAGAGCCTCCACGAAGGTGGGTGTGTGGTTTGTGTTTTTATGTGATGGCAGTGCTGGTGTGTGTTCTGGATTGCTATGTGTTCCATGTGGTGTGGTGCAAGTGTTGACCTTCTCCTCTTGATCAGCTATTCCGGTCTGGGCTGGAGAGTGTATGGCTTCCATTTTGGATATATAAGTGCATCCCTTGCAAGTCTGAGTGTATGGCTGCTTTTTGGGCCAGAGCTTCCCTTCATGACATTTGTGCAGTTGTCACTTGGTCTAATGCTCATACCTTTTTTTCTCATTACATATTGGACATCATCTCTAGGAACAGAGCATCATTCAGTTCTGTGGTGCTTTGGAATATCTTTCCATGAGGGCAACCTAAGGTATTAGAAGCTGGAGACTCTGTCCCATTCATTGAAGAATGAATGAAATTGACAACATCAGATATAAAAATTATGCACTCACCATAACATTTCATCTGTGTTGTCCATTTTCATTCTTCCTCAACTTCCCTCCCACCATTACCCTATCCATGTGTTTGGGAGTGACCTAATAGAATTGTTATTAGGAATCATTGTCCCTGCTTAAACTCCTGATCTTTCAGCTATCACTGTTCTGTCATAGCTAATTATTTTTCCTGTGATATTATATAATAGCAACAAACGATCTGTGGTAATAGTGTGATCAGGGGCATTATGGGTAAGGGAGGAGCTTGAGAGTCAGATACTAGAAGCTAAAGAAAGTGAAGTCAGATCTGAGGGTTGGATCTGAACCCATTCATTGAGGAAGTATGAAAATAGCAACACAGATGAAAAATGATGGTGAGTACATAACTCATTTAATGCAACTATGAAACATTAAAGGATAAATATGATGCACAAAATTCTTTTCAATTTTATAACAAAAGAGAAAATAAATATTTATGAGAGATGATATATACACAAATTAAAAAAATATGGACTGGATTTATAAATGTACTGCAATGTGTACATCACTGTATATGTTTCTTGCATTCAGTAAGCACCCTTACACATTGTTGCATGGTTCTCTAGAGCAAAGATGTGCAGCACCTTGAAGGGATGGCACTGCAACCATGCTGAATGCTAATGAGGCATGCTGGGCTGAGAGACATACCTAATTAGCCATGCTCTCACTCTCCCCAGAACCGCCACGAGGAAGCCAGCATCCTGGCTGAACATATAAAGAAAGAGCTCAGCCAAGTAGATCAGCACAGCCATCCCCACAAAGTCACAGTAATAAACATGGCCAGAAGGTTGTGTTCACCTGTGAACACAAACATGTTGGTGGGGAACCACTAGACACCAGGGCATACAGTAAAAGCACCATAATGGCACTGGCATCAAAAGAAAAATGGGGTGAGAGGAACCACCAGACACCAGAAATAAATTTTAAAAGTGTGGTACCATCACCACCATTACAACGTGATCAGAGGCATGGAGGGATACATAATCTACAGTACTATACTGGCACTTGTGTTACTATGGGGATGAGGGATGTACTAGACACCAGGGAATAGTTCCCTAAAGCACAGAACAGCATGATGGGGATGGAGGGAAACACTGAACACATTCTTAAGTGTCATAATAACACCAACCACAGTATTGTGATTGCAGCGTAGAGGGAGCCAGTAGCCAACCAGGGAATATATTGCTATGGTGGTACCAACATTACTTTGGGGATTGGGCGTCGGGGGAGCCACTGGACACCATGGAATGGTCTCTAAAGTGCCATAATGGAACTAACATTACATATGGGGATGGTGGGTGGGGGATGCACTAGACACAAAGGAATACTCCTTAAAGTGCTCTAAGGCACATACAACATGATGGGGATTAGAGTGGTACATCACCAAATACCAGGAATTACACTCTTAAGTGCTGTAATGACACAAACTGTAGCACAGTGTGTGTGTCTGTGTGTGTGTGAGGGGGACAGTAGACCACCAGTGATGTAATGACACCCACATTGTAATGAGGATCAGAGACCACCAGGGCTTTTGCCCTGATCTGATGAAGCTTTTTTAGGGCAAAAGTGCTCATCTATTTGTTTTTCAGTAAAGAAGATTTGATTTCTAAACGAGTTATAAGTGCTTGATTACTCTGAAGTCTCAGCTGAGCTTGTCAACAGTGAGTGGTTCTTTTTTTCCTGAGTTTTAGGATTCTCAGCCTCCCACTTTGAAGCTCATAAGTACCATTTTTCCCTGTAGTCTATTGTTTTCTTTATAGGAGGGAAATATCTTACCCACTTATAGCTGGAACACTACTGTTCCTCACTACAAGGATTGTTGTTTTGCTCGCATGCATGTGTGTCTTTCTGCATAGGTCTATGAGTCACTGTCTCTGTGCCTCTACATCTGTCAGTGTATGAGTCTGTAAGTTTGTTTGTGTACCTATGCATGTGTTCTTGTGCATTTGTATGACTTTCTGTGTATATGTGCTTGTGCGTCTACATCAAATATGCAAATATGTGTTTGAGTGTATGTATATAATATATATATATATATATATATATATATATATATATATATATATATATATATATATATGAGAGTTTGTGTGCGCATGTCTCTACATATGTCTGTGTGTACGTGTGTGTGTGTGTGTGTGTGTGTGTGTGTGTGTGTGTGTGTGTGTGTGTGTGTGTGTGTGTGTGTGCATGTTATTAAATACTTTTATAACTTATAGTTGGATATAAAATATCTCCTTCAACAATTATGTATCCTACAGCAACAACTAAATGTTAGACAGAGGAACTATTTTTTTTATCGAAATATTTAAACAGTATCTTGGGCACAAGGGGAAATGGTGGGCATTCCAGAGTAGGAATGCTTCTCCTTGCAGAGTTAGGTCTCTCAATGCAGCTGGGTGATCCATTATTTCCTTGTAATGCACATCCTGCCAGGTACTATTGCTCACTTATAATATTGCTATGATTAGAAAAATGTTATAGAGATGGTGTTAAGGAAAATATTATGTGTCATGATTCTTCTTCACAAAATGCATATTAACTTGCAGTTTTTTCATAAATGAGTCAAACAAAATGTTTATAATAGGTTTACGTTATAAGCAAAATGTAAAATAGATGCATGCTTGTGCAAGATATAGGGCTGGATTCATGAAGGCTTGCACGGAGTCTAAGAGTAGAGTAAGACTCCACACAGCCAATATGTCTGCCGAGCGATCCAGGAACAGCCGGTAGGGGCATGCTTGAGAGTTCCTAAAACTACTCTTGCACAAACAGTGTTTGGTTATGCAAATTACCTCATTTGCTGCTGAAAGCTATGCAAATGATGTAAATTTGTGATCCAGGAAACACTAACCTGTCCGAGTAGGGGTAGTGTTATTTGCAGAAATGTACTCGGTTGGTAACCGAGTACCGTTCTGCAAATAGCAAAATGAAGCTATGACAGCTCCAAATAAAGGATGCATCCAGTTGAGGAAGCATGCCGATGGCCAAATATAAGGCCATTGGCATTATTATCCATTGCAAAATAATAAAAAATATTTTTTTCCCCGATCTCTGATGTTTAAGCGTAGCACAGTGCCACACAAACGTGCGGCGCTCTAAAAACAATGAAAAAAAAATAAAAGCCAAAAATAGGCATTTTATTCACAATATTCATCTGCCATGCAGGTGAATGGCATGGTGAAGACAACATGGCTACTGAGTAGTGGTTGCTAATGGGGGGAAGCTCAGTCTGGGAGATGTAACCAAGCATTAGTAGGCAATCCTATGCAAATGAGTATAAGGATAGTGAATCCCAATTTTCCCTGCCATATGAACCATGTCCCTAGAGTGTAAGAGTAGGATTAGGGGAATAACAGAGTAGAAAATAGGTGACATCATGAGGGGGTATATATCAAAGACTGTAAGCTTATTGGAGCAGAGTGGCATGTGTTTACTGTGAGTTTATCAGGACTGGAAGAGGTGTGTCTACAGAATCCTAGACTGAAACCCAGAAACCGAAGGTTTAAGTCGTGGCTATCACTAACGTTTCTTGCAAAGCTGCTTTCACTGTGTGCGAGCGTGTGTGCGCCTGTAGACCCATCTACGCCTGTGTGCACATGTGTGCGCCTGTGTAAGGCTGTCTAAGCCTGTGTTCATGGATGTGCACCTGCCTAAGCCTGTGTAAGTCTGTGTAAGCCTGTGTGCGCGTGTGTTCGCTCGTGTGCGCTTGTTTGTGTGGTGCTGCCCCCTGTGGAAACAGAAAGGGAAAAGGAAGGAAAACAAGTAGTAGGAAGTTAATCAAGGAGAACTGGCAGAGCTGCCAGGTGAAATCAATCAGAATCAGCCAATTACACAGGCAGTACTCTAGCCCAGCCCAGCCCAGCCCTTAAAACTCTGCAAACAACATTCCCCCATGTTTTTCTCAGAAACACTGCAACACTGCAGTCTACAAAGAGAAGTGAAAACTTAAAAACCTTAACTGAGACAAAAAAATGTTAGGGGCTGCCATTGCTATTGTAAGGCAAAATGTGCAAGATGCTGAGGGTGGTGCCATTGCGAATGCTGCTGAGCAACCCACAGTGAGGAGACGGAGAAGAGTTTACAGACCCAGGGTAACCTACCAGGGGCTACATGAGCTGGAGATAGTGGAGCGCTATAGAGTGGACAGAGAGCTCCTGCAGCAAATAGTTGAGATGTGCAGGCCACACCTCACACACAGAACCAACAGAGGGGAACCCATCCCAGTGGAAACCAAGGTATGGGTTGGCCTAAGAATACTAGCAACAGGTACCTTCCAGAGACCAACTGGTGATATGATGGGGATTTCACAGGCATCAGCATCCAGGATACTGCACCAGTTCCTGAATGCCTGACTGCCATGTCAGCACATGTCGGTGATTATGTATATTTCCCCAATTCCCGTGAGGTATTGGCCAGCAATTGACCATCTTTTCCAGCAAATAGCGGAATACCCTGAGGTAGTGGGTGCAATTGACTGCACACACATACACATCAAAGCACCAGCCAGTGAGTGGGGTAGGGCCTACATCAACTGCAAGGGCTTCCACTCCATCAACTGCCAGGTCGTGTGCGATGCCCAGGGCATAATACTGAATGTGTGTGCTGGCTGCCCTGGAAGCTACCACGATTCCCATATCTGGCATCTGACGCAGCTGTACCAGACATTTGCCAATGGGGACATCCCTGATGGTCACCTAGTGGGGGATGCTGGATACGCACTGGAGCCGTGGCTGATGACACCCATCAGAAATGCACACACACCTGAACAAGAACTCCATAATGAGGCACACGCACAAACACGAAATGTAATCGAGCGTGTGTTTGGGATACTCAAGTCACGGTTCCAGTGCCTGGACACATCTGGTGGAGCCTTGCAGTACTCACCAACTACATGTACCCAAATTGTCATGGTATGTGCCATGCTACACAATATGATCCTGTGAAAACAGCTGCAGCAGGAACAGCATGGGGCAGGGCCAAACAGCCCCCTACCATTGCCAAGACCTGCACAGGCACAGCATGACTCGGAGGAGGAACAACCTGAGCCTGCCCCAGTAGGCAGAAGGAGGTGTGCCCAGTATGCCTTGGCCTTGGCAAAGAGGCAATGCATAGCACATACACTGGCTCAGTAGGAACCCTGGAAATTATACCTCTCTCTGACTCGCACATAAAATAAAAGGAATACCTAACTTGACACTACCTGTTTCCAAACATGCATAGGGAGTGTAGTATGTGCATCCGACATAGGCAGCCCTGCAGCACCACCTGAGGCATGATTGCCATGTTTTAAGCAATATAAAGCAGTGCTAAGCAGCTTTTACCAATATTTAGTATATGTAAACAAAATTGCCTGTGCTAACTAGCACAACATCGGGCAAGGCTGAGCAATGTTGGGCAAGGTCGGGCAAAGTTGAGCAAAGTCAGGTAAACATGCTCATATTTGCTTTACTGTTCCTTAAGCAGTCTGGTCTGCCCAGCATGAAAATAAAAAGCAGTGATAGGGCTCAAACCCAGGATACTGTGCACTATAGTCACAGTACTGAACCACTAAGCCATGATAGCATTTCAGTGGCACAGACAAAGCAGGACAATTGTACACTAATGCAAACACAAACAAATGCTGTAACATGCCCCTAAAGAGGCATATGGGTAACCTCCTTCACAGGCCTATGCAGACAGAGAACATCAGGCCAGGCGATGTGATGTGGGTTGTGTAGGCTATAAAGTCGCAATCTAATATACGTGACATTGGATGCTAGGATCTGTAGCACAGTAGTCTGCCTCAAGCCAGTACGATAGGCAACAGTACAGACTGAAATGGTGTACCGTACATAGCAGTGCAGGCATAGCAAATGTGTATAAGTGTCAGGTGAAACCCTCATCCTATGTACACCCACAGTAACAATCAGGTGTGCCCCCGGGTAGAAATGTACAAAGAATAGCTGTGCCCCCTGTATGTAGAAATGTTGATAAGTCTATGCAAAGTGGCTCATGGAAGCCCTGCAGGCACAGCATGATCCCTGTTGATCTATGACACAAAGGTGAGCCCTGCTGAAAAATACAACTTGATTTTCCATACACATATAGTATAAATGTCTATACCGGGCGTGCTCGCACACCCCAACAAATGTAGTGGATTTCATTCAGCATCACACTGAAAGGTCATATTGGGCATGCTCACACACTTAAAGAAACAAAGCAAATGTCAGGCAGCAACATACTGAAAGGTCATATTGGGCATGCTCACACACTTAGGCTAAATATGGATGTGATAATAAGGGATCTATGGACAAATGTGGATAGCCATCACTACTTCCAGAAACACATTCACAAAGTGGTCATAAAATCATGCTATGTGTTCACACAAACTGCCAAGGTCTGTCCATGTAGGTCAAAGGAGGTTCCCTCTACTCAGCAGCCATCAGATTCATCAGAGAGTACCACAACACACTTGCAATGAATCTGACTAGGCACGTTCACCAGCCAGAAAGACCACTGAAGTACCTTAACAAGAGGATTACTGGCCTCAAATAGTTGCCCCATGCAACAAGACTGAATGTAACCCAATCTGAACTCTGTTGCATACTGTCTACTCAGGAGATCTCTGCCCAACAGACAGGTCCATGTCATGGTTACACTCAGATCTGTTCTGAGTTACAGCTCAATGGCACTAAATGTACAGAGTCAACTTATATTGCCAACATCCTGGCAGATAGGATCAGTGTTAACTTTACCCCCCTCTCACCCATGAAAGAGCACATCTCTATAATGGAAGACTACAAAGTTGCTGTCATCATGGCTGCACAGGTAAAAAACACTCTCCAAAGCCAGTATCACAGCAGTCATGGGACCAGATAACTTCCCAGACTGTGTAGTATCTACTTCCCTGAAGTAAACATTAACATGGAAAGTCTGTGGCTACTGAAGGTCCCAGAGGACTGCAAACTAGGAGCCATAATTGTAAATACTAAAGATGTGGACATCCTACAAAAGGGCATCACTGAGACAGATGGCTGTTGTCAAAGCCATGGGCTCTAGCTCAATGCCAAAAGGTGCATTGTCATCCCCTTTGTTAAAACCTCTGTAGCCAAGAACTACAACATAGGTGGTAGTATACTTCACACTGAAAGTGTGACAAGAGACCTTGGGTTATAGGTGGGCAGTGGACACAACTGTGATAATCCCATTCCCACAGTAGTCAGGAAACCCTCCTATGTGGCACACCTCATCACAAAATGTGTCTCATACAGAATATAAGAGGACATTGTTCCCCTCTACTCATCACTCACTAGAACTATAATAGAGTACAATGCCACATTTGCTATGTACCTCACAAGACAACTACAACAACTGGAAATCCAGCAGCAATACCTCACAAAGAGCATTAGTGGCCTGAAATACATGCCATACATAGACCATCTCAAAATGCTCCATCTGTACTCCCTTGCCTATCACCTACTCAGAGGTGTTCACAGCCTAACATACAAAGCTATGTCAAACACAGAGCTGTTGGACATGCTCCATGTAAAACACTCATAATCCCTCTGACCTTCAGACCCAAAAACCACAAGTGAAATACAAAAGGAAGGGGTGTACCCATTTACCTTATGGATACCCACACCTTCAGGTAAGTGGCACAGCATGAGGCCTTGGAGACCATGCAAGTGCAACTAACATTGGGCAAAGCTGCTCATCAGATTGTAGCCTGCTACAGATCATGTACCTGGTCTCAGGAACCTCAGTCAGTGTTCTGGAGAACAGTGAAAAATATAAAGGTCCTATCAAACACCATTATATGAGGAGATTACAACTACCCAAACAATGAGTGGGAGAATTACTCGTGTACAACGTCCTTTGCCCAATGTTTCCTAGAGTTTAAAAACTCTAACACCCTGGAACAGCTGGTCACCAAGCCCACTAGAGGTGACAACATACTGGACATGATCATCACCAACATGGGGTACCAGTGTTCCACATCCGAGATAAACCCCTCGCTGGTAACATCAGATCATTAAGTAATCACACTGGACATCCACATCCCCCCCCACCCAGTCAATGAAACCACCGTGAAGACATTTTCAAAAGCAAACTGCACACTTCCCAAGACCAAAGTGGAACGTTCCAAAGACTTCTTGCTATAGGATAATGGTATACATTCTGCAGAATCATTTACAAGTGCATCCTATGAGCATCTACAGGGATACATGGAATGAGACATCACAAATAAAACCAAGATGCACTCCTCCAAAAATCGGACAACAATCAGGTGGCTGTTGCCCATAAATAAGCTAGACAACAGAAGGAGGAATCAAACACATGATAGAGCCAACTTCACTAAAGGAAAGGTATCACTGATCATTATTTGAAAGAAACAATGATCACTCATAAAATAATCCAAGGACAGTTTCTAAAGACAAATAGCCAAGGGATGTAAGAATAACAACCACAAAGCCTTTGGTAGCTATACCAGACATGTAGGTGTCAACTTCCAAATATGCTGTCAGCTACTGTAAAATGGAAAGAAATACACCGAACCAACTTTCATTGTCCACATCCAGGGGGACAAGTTCAGTGTAAACTCCCCCCTATCACCCCCAAAAGGGCCTGTGTCCATCACAGAAGGATGCAGAGCCCTAGACGTCATGGACTTGCAGGTAAAGACAGCCCTCTCCAAAGCTAAGAACACAGCATCAATGGGACTGGATGATGTCCCAGACTGCGTCTTACAGTAGGCCCAAAAGGAACTACACCCTCATCTACATTCACTGTCCAGACTCAAGCACACCACATGCTATGTACCCAAAGAATGGCATACACTAACAGTCATCCAGCTCCACAAAGGGGGTGCCACAACAGAACCTGGAAACCATTGCCCAATATGTCTACTCAGCCTGGTCTACAGAGCTATTGAGCAAATTGTCATGGAACCCATAAACTGAGACATTGGAGACCTCCAGACACTGGACTCTACACAACTTCGCCTTGTTAAAGGCAAATCCTGGCTCCTAAATCTAGTTGACTTATTTCAAACAGTTACCAAGGACATAGATGGAGGTGAAAGTAGTCCACACAGCCCACCTGGACCTCACTAAGGACTTTCTACACCATTTCCCACTCTGTCATCATGGACAAGTGTACCAGCTTGACCATTAACAGCTATGTCACAGGATGGGTGGCCAAGTGGCTCACAGATCAAACACACATGTTCAGAGTTGTGGGTGCCATGTCCAACTCTAAGCCAGTCACAAGTGGCATCCCACAGGTCTTGGTCCTGGGACCCCACCTGTTCAGTAGATACTGCTCAGAGGTACAGGCAAGCATGGGAGGTGTATGGCTGAACAGGTTTGCAGATGATTGGTAACTGTGGTCCATAATCAACTGTACAACTGACACAGACATCCTCCAGAAATGTCTTACAGAGACAGATACCTGGTGTCAAAACAATGCCCTCAAGCTGAATGCCAAAGAATGCATAGTCATCCCCTTTGGGTAAAACAAAGTATACACAAATTAACACATAGGTGGTAATCCAGTATGTACGGAGAAAGTCATCATGGCCCTGGGGACACAGGTAGATAGTAAACTCCCCTTTGATGATCACATGGCCAAAGTGTTTAGACATTCCTTCTATGTAGCCCACCTAATGTCACCTAATGTAACCCACTTTGTATAGTCTGATGATGTCACCATTCTACAAATATACCTGTGGAAAGGCTAACTCACAGTGATGTGTATAGCAAGTCGTGTAAATGCATACTCCTGTAGTATCATAAGGTAGTTAGGTAGGGTTTTGAATCCTGCACTTGACAAGTGAGTGTGTGTGGTCTCCTTGGGAAGGAGAAACCTTTTTGGGGAGTAGTAAAACACCTTAAAAGTGGTATACAAATCTTTGCCAAGTCTGATGATGTCACCATCCTACAAATATACCTGTGGAAAAGAGACTTCCCAGTCATGTGTATAGCGTGACATGTTAATGCGTACTCCTCTAGTATCATGAAGTAGTTAGGTATGGGTTTGAATCCTGCATTTGACAACTGTGTGTGTGTTTGTGTGTAATTACCTTGGAGAGGAGCAACCTTTTTGTAGAGTAGTAGAACACCTTACAAGTGGTATACTTATCTTTGTCAAGTCTGATGATGTCACCATCCTACAAATATACCTGTGGAAAAGAGACCTCACAGTAATGTGTATAGTGCGTCGTGTTAATGCATACTCCTCTAGTATCATGAAGTAGTTAGGTAGTGGTTTGAATCCTGCACTTGACAACTGTGTGTGTGTTTGTGTGTAACCTTGGAGAAGAGCGACCTTCTTGTAGAGTAGTAGAACACCTTACAAGTGGTATACTTATCTTTGTCAAGTCTGATGATGTCACCATCCTACAAATATACCTGTGGAAAATAGACCTCCCAGTAATGTGTAAAGCGCGTTGTGTTAATGCGTATTCATCTAGTACCATGAAGTAGTTAGGTAGGGGTTTGAATCCTGCACTTGGTGAGTGTGTGTGACACTGTTAGTCAATGTGTTGTGGGTTTTGCTTTTACTACTGTATGTCATATCAGTATGCATTGCACATGTGAGGTAGCTGTGTGGTAAATACATATACGTACCTGTTACCTCAATTATTGCATGTGTGGGAACCCCGCTTTCTCCAAGAACACAGCTGTCATCTTTGCCAGACTGTGCTGCTGCTTCCCAGACCTCAGGTCACATCTGTATGCTTGTGACAAGGCCAATCACTGCAGTGATCCCTGGCCTAGGTCATCCGTGTCACACACACTCATTACGGTTTCTATTGAATTGTGTTAGTGAGGGTTTATGGCCGAGGTATATGTCAGCCCTGTTCAAATGCAGCAAAGTCTGTCAATGATGACTATTCATTATAGGTGTACAACAACCTTTGTGGATATGCATGCAGACCTCTTATTGATTATGTGATCCACCGAGGGATTTCAAAATACCTTTAGAAATGTGATTATCAAAGGAGAGATGACGTAACACTTGGTTGCATGTACACATCGGTACCTGTTCATCATATTGTTGGCTACTACCTATGTGGTACTGTGGGGATACTATGTTCCGTAAAGGTGGATGACTATGCTTAGTTTGGCTTATAGCTTTACAGCATAGGTTTGACAACAGGTATCTGTCTGTATAATACCCTTGTGGAGGATGTGTGTGTCATCTGGAGAATGCATTATAGACCACAGTATGCATTACCAGACATGGATGGACATATCCCTGCTGTGATTGCTTGTACTTAAGAGAGCTATATGCCAAACAGGAGTGGTCTCAGTAATGGGTGCAGGTGAATACCACTGGTTACTGGCATAGTATAGTACCTGAAGAATCCAAATGTTGCTGTGTGTCCTACATCTGTGTGTCTGTTGTCAAGACATCATCTAACGATTGGTTATGGTCAGGCTGTTGAAGTTATGTATACTACCAGAATGCAAAACAATGACAGATAGTAACAGTATCACCCACAGCAGTGTCAAACCAAGTCATACACACATGTGTAGTCAGGTTCCGAAATGTGTGTAGTACAATGCATACTGGCCACCAACAGAAACTATGGAGTGTTACTGTACTACACACATCTCACACATACTGTCCACTCTCTAACACATGCTGCCAATACTACACACATCAGCCAAGTGGCATGTAGGCGGACAGTACATTATTGGAACTAACCCTGGTGTAAACAATACTACATTGACAATCATAGATTTAATGCATCATGCCTGCTCAGCTACACCTTCAAGCATATCATTACACTCTACTGCTGACAACATGCTAACATTGCTATACTGCTATAAAGTCTTCCTCTGCATCAGCACCATGGTAGCCTGTTCCTGCATTGATGTTACAGATGACAGGAGGTGGCACAGGTTTCATTATATGCACAGGGTGTGTTGTTTGTTTGCCAGAGGCCTACAGTGAGCCATCCAATCGACATGGATGTGTGTGTGTGTGTGTGTGTGTGTGTGTGTGTGTGTGTGTGTGTGTGTGAGCGGCAAGAGTACTGCTATGGGCCAATGTTGATGTAATGTGTGCGGGTATGTGTTAGCCCTAGGTGTCTGGTTTACGTGTGTGTGTGTCTGCATGCACACAGTTCCACCATGTGGCTGCCTTATACGGGTATTTGTGAGACAGCCAAAGACTGTACCTGCCAGGCTTTACAGATCACCATCTCTGGCCATGGATATGGTACCTGTGCCTGGCAAGGGTGCTACTGGCACTATCAGGTACTAAGCCAGACTGGGTACTATCCCCAGAGGTAGATGGATGTACACTGGACCCAGGTCCCTGCTGGGACTGTCCAGAGCCATGTGCACGTGGTCTTCTAGGACTTTCTATGGACAGCCCACTCCCAACATTGCTGGGGCTGGTACTGGCACTACGGGAGTGGCTGTGACTTGATGGACGTCCGTGGCGACTGCCAGCTGCTGATGTTGCTGGCATACATCCACGTCGACGACTCAACCATCCCGCAGTGTCCTGACACATGGACATGACATTGCGGAGGGCATCTAATGTCTCTCCCCAACATCTATCAGTGACCTCGGTGTAATCACAGATGGCACCTGCTAGGTCATGGATACTGTCAATTACGACGGTGTTATGTGCCCTCTGTGCCCTTGGTCCCTGTCTGGTGTACCGTTCCATGTGTGCCTGTGCCTCTATGACAGCCTGGAACATGCGTGAGGTTGTAAGACCTGTGGCACGTCTGCCAGTGGCATGATGAGCAGCAGTGCTCTGACGAGAACCCCTGGATATCTGCCTATGTGGTACGTTTCCAGACATCTGGGTATGGCTGCTGTGTCAGGATGCATATGCCATGGATACCACACTGTTCTGGCCAATGCCGGCTGTATGCTGTCCCTCAGCTAAGGGCATTGGTGATGGATGTATTGGTAGTATGACTGTGTGCATGGACACTTGTGTACTGTCAATTGGTGGCCCAATGACAGATCCTGGCAAACATGCCTGTGCCTCAACACACCTATCATCATTATCACTATGTTGCTCAGTGACATCAGTTTCCCTGCTGCAGTGAACCAGCCCAAAGTCAGCACCTGTGAGAGGAAGACAGGAAACACACTTTATGACCTGTACATGATGTCAGCACACATGCACACATGAACCCATGAACACATTAACACATGAACACGTGAACACATGCACACATGAATACATGAACATGCAAACACATGAACATGTGAACACATGAACACATGCACAAATGAACACATGCACACATGCACATATGCACAGAAATGCACTCCTCACTAAAACAGACACACACACACACACACACACACACACACACACACACACACACACACACACACACACACACCACCAGCAATCCAGAACAAACTCAATAGTGGGTGATGGTGGGGTACAGTATCACAAGGCAAACAGTTATGTCACATGTGTCACCATGCAGGACGTGTGTTTCTCAACAGCATGCAGTGCGGGTGTAGACAGCCCTTGCTAATAACAGTATACATGGCTTTGATGCATGTGTGTTGTTGTTCAGTGATTGGCCTCACCCTGGAACACAATGTGTACATGGGCATGACATTGCTGTGCAAGTATTAAAAGCTCTGCAATGTCCTGTGCACCATCACTCACAGGTATACATACCATGGCTGGATGTGTATCTGTGTGTCACATAGATATCCATTTCTGATTAGAGTGCCTGTGTCTTTAGCAGATAATTGTGGACACAGGTTTAGCACATGCATGGTATGTATACACACAGGATGAGTGGTGCATGTATACCTGATGGAATACCGTTGCTCAACATAGCCATTGCACAGTGGTTATGGTGAGTGTAGGACATATTGTGGACATGCCAGTGCCAGACATGACATGGCATGCTACAGCACAACTGCAACATTAAACATCACACATACACAGTGGGTGTCATGTGACCTATACACTAAATAGCAATACAAGACATATATGTGTCACTTTGTACAAATGGTGATTGCTATGCATATTGTGTATAGGTGCATATGTTTGCACACACACAACATTGAGGTGCATAGCAGTTAATGCTATGTGTAGTACTGTGGTCACTGTAACTGGATGGGGTGTACTACCATGAGCCATCATCATGAGCATCGTGTGGTCACTCAAAGCTACTAATGTGTGCCAGACTGGCACATACCCTGCTGTACCGGAACTGCAGTACCATGGCTACATTCACCATTTCACAGCCAGTTCTTAAATGGGTTTGTAAGGTGCCCAATAGGGGGCATTGCCTAACATGAATGTGTTATGTGTTGAAGAGTGTCGCACAACAACATGAGAGGCATCTACCCCTCAGGTATATTATGTGTTCTGTGTGTATGACATTTGGGATACTGTAGTGTGATCTTACAGCCGGTGTCTGAATATGCCATGTGTAGCATGTTAACGTGTACTGCGTATGACAAAGTTGTGTATGTTGTGTGCATGTGTATCGACTCTGCCTATCCAATGTCCACTACAGTGTTGCCACAATTGTTTGGGATGCTCTGTGTATTGTATGCATTTTAGGCAGCTATCCACATTACTGGGATGTGCATAGTCCCAAACAAACATGCACAGCATGCATTATGCGTAGGTGTGTTACGTGCACATGGCCTACACCTCACCTATAACATGCACATTTAATTAGCAATATTAAATGTAGAACACACACACCAGCATGGGTCTGCTGCCTTGCTGTCACACCAGAGGGACCTACAAGGATATGAGACACTTTGTCAGTGGTAACAACTGTGGCATTGCTACTGTGTGTTTGCAATCTTACAGTAGTGCAACGGTTGACAGTCACAGGCCTACAGATCATATTCCTAATTATTAGTATTGCACAACACTAGGCACCACATCTTCTAACTACACAGTACACATCTCACATAAGCATGCTCTACCAATAGAGGTAACAGTAGTCTACAGCTATGCCATGTTACCTGCACGCTCTGTGTCAACTTACTGGGTGACTCCGGCCTCCATGATGACACATGTTACTTGTTGTTGTTGTTGTTGGCCAGGAGCCACCTGGATCAGGAGCAGCTCCTCCACTCTGGTGAGGGGAGGTGGATGGCTACCCCCCTACCTGTGGCAAGCTGTTGTCTGTGGATATCAGATGCACACTGCCGGACATGTCTAATTAAATCACTGCAGTGATGGCGTACCTGCTCATATGTCTGGTTATGCATGCCTATGTCATTTACCCTCCGGACAAGATCTTGCCACAGCGCAGTCCACTCAGGCTGGTCCTGGCTGGTTCTGGAGAACAGTAGGGCATAGTGCGGCACCAAGCTCATCATGATCTGTTCCTCCTCTGCCGTCCTATAGGCGGGATTACGATGGTGGGCCATGACCTTGGAAGGCAATGAAACAATATGTGTGAGCAAGTCATGTGGCAAACGTAACATTCTAAAGTACAGATATCATTTAACTGCCATATATAGCGACCTATTGGCTGTCAGAGGATACACACTTTCAATACCACATATCAGTTCTCAACCCACAATTGCCTGACAGTGCCTGGCACACTCTATATATCAAACCATGTTTTGCACAGCAACAAAGATAAACCAGTATGTAAGACTATACAACAGTACATGGCACACTGTATGCGACACAATGCACCACCTAGCCACAAGAGGTATATATCAGGCTAATGCATCAAGAAATATGTAATCCATTGCAATGATTGTAAAGTCCAGTTACAGTATTTCCGGTATACTACACTAGTCATTGATGGCAAACCCCTGCCTAACATATGTGCACATTCATTAATATAGGTGGCAAACTGCTGTACTAGACTCTACATGTTGCTAGATATGCACTTATATCCTGTAACACACATATGACCAAGGCTATGGTACAGGCATACACACACACACACATCAGACATACATACCAGACACAAAGGTATGGCAACCCAGATGACCTTTACCTGTGTATCTTACAGTACTGTGTGTCAGTAGTTACAAAACCTTATGCCTGAGGTATGTAATCTGTGAAGACTACAGGGAACACACAAAACAGTGGTTCCAAGAAATGTGGACATACACCATACTGTGCGGTTTAGGCATACAGCTTCAGGTAGTACTACAGTTCATACAGGAGTTGGATTCACCAGCAGTAACACTCAATAAGCATACAAGTACTGCTTTAGCCTACAATGGGACACCCCAGTCGACAACAAGGGACTACGTCAGACCATATGGCATACTGCTTTTTCTGCCTAGCAATTGCATACACATCTTTTGCTGGGATCACAGCTAGGACACATAATACCATGACAGAAACAGTTTCCCACTAAGCTGTCGCACATATACAGAACTCTGACACATTCAGCAACACATTCACCATCACACTCAGTCAACCTCACATAGCAATTATTGCAACAAGTACATGTGGGTGTGTATCGCTTCATAGGTAGGTAATAGGCTATTGACCCTAGGGCCTATAGAAGTCTAGCCATATGCTACCCTGGCCTTTGACACACAGGTAATTACATTTCACGTGGCCTTGTCAAGCAGAGCACCAGAGGTGATTGCCTGGGTGTATTCCCTATCTCCCATACAATCTTCAGGATTATTTATGATGACTGCTAATTAGGAGCTTTGTTTGCTATGGATAGGTGGTTTGTTCTAGAGTATGGGATGTCTCTGAGATAGGAATCTATTCCTCCAGCATGTGCTGTTTATTGTGGTCAAAATGTTTAGGTCCCTAGAGCATGTAGCTCATAGGGATTGTGATCTGTTTACGTGGAGCATGTCCAAGAGCTCTGGGTTTGGCATAGCTTAGTATGTTAGGCAGAGGTCACCTCTGGGTAGGTGGTATGCGACACAGTCTAGTTGTGGGTTTGTGAGACGGTCTGCATAGGGCATCTGTTTGAGGCCGGTATTAATCTTTGTGAGGTATGTCTGTGTCATTTTCAGTTGCTGTAGATGTCTTGTGAGGTACATACCACATGGGGCATTGTACTCTATAATGGGCTTTATGTGTGATGAGTAGAGGGGAACACTGACCTATATTTCCCTGGATGACACACCTTTTGTGATGACGTGTGCCACGTAGACAGATGACATGACTAGTGTGGCACTGTGATCATCAGATGGGAGACTACTGTCCACCTGTGTCCCATGGTCTCTTATCACACCTTTGGTGTTAAGCAGACTACCGCCTATGTGGTAGTTCATGGGTACAGAGTTTTTGCAAGAAGGGATGCCAATGAAGTGTCAACATTGAGCTTGAGTCCATGGCTTTGTCACCAGGCATCTGTTGCAGTAAATATGACCCTGTCTCTCTCTCTCTCTCTCTTGATATATATATATATATATATATATATATATATATATATATATATATATATATATATATATATATATATATACGCACACATACATATAAACATCCATTGGTGTACATATAGAAATACATATAGGCACATATACAGTCCACCTTTCATGGTGGGGATATCAATTATGCAAAGGTTGTGAGGTATATAGTTATGTCATAATATTTAACAGTGTTGTGTGGAATGCATTGAAGGTGTTCTCAGCCCATGTAGCTTTAGCAGGCCTCACTGGATGCAACACTGCAGACCTGATGAATCATACCCACAGCGTTTAACCACCACATGTCATATACCGGCACTGTATGCTGTCTTGTTTGCCACACACTACAACCTACATAGAAATATGCAAATAACAACCTTCAACAACATATATATGTCCACCCTTCACAAACAGTTGCACTATGTCCCTTGCTCTATGCACATGTACAGATGCTAATATATCTGACACAGACAGATCTCTCTGTATGTGTGTGCCATGCACACACAAGGTACACACTGTTGTACATTTGTGTACCTCACGGCTGACCTGTTGGGCCTTGCTGCAACATGAACAGGTGTCACATGTGAGCACACAGTAATATTAGAGGGTGTATATATAGCTGCAAATGCTAGGTTTGCATACTAACCTGGTACAGCTGCTGGCAATGCTAAGCTACACGTTAATATGACTATCATGCATTTGTTACTCTGACACATCCATGTTTATATAACTGTATGCGCTACTCCCCCAAACAGACATTGTACATACTACTGTACAGAACACAGATAACATGGATCAAATGTTTGACATTTAATGCTGAACTACATATGTCACAGTCATATCCCACTGCACACAGCTACACACTCATTTCTCCATGCCAGTAGTTATGCAGGGCATCTGTGCATTGATACGTACTGCTGCCACATATGGATGATTCAAACTATGTAGAGTACTCTTCATAAACATCTACTACATGCCAGTAAATACATAGCTGTTACATACCTTTCCTTTGTATGTGTTCTTATTTGTTGGTTCAGTGTCTTTTGTAATTGATGTTCTTTTGTATATCTTATTTTTTTTCAAGATATATTTTTTCAATATACTTTTTTTCAATATATTATTTATTTTTCAATGTATATATATTTTTTCAATATATTTTTTCAATATATTTTTTCAATATATTTTCTTTCAATATATTTAGTTTTTCAATACATATATTTTTTGCCTATATATTTTTCTTTTTCAATATATATATATTTTCAATATATTATTTTGTTTTCAATATATTCTTTTTTTATCTTTTTTTTTCAATATATTACTTTTTCTTTCAATATATATTTTTTATCTTTTTTCTTTTTTTCTGCTGCTGCTGTTGTCTGCATATGCATCTGCCTCTGCGTCTCTCTCTCTCTCTCTCTCTCTCTCTCCTCCGTACCTGCAATGAAATGATTGCATGTCTGGACAGCAAGTACAGACTGCTTTTATAGGTATCTGCACGTGTGCATGTGATGGCCTCTGCACCAATTGGTGGCCACCATTTGGCAATTGCATGCGGCCTGCTGTGTGGTACTTGCAGTACTCACTGTCATAGCAACTCAGTTCTATAAATTGCTAAGTCAGGTAGGCATAGCCCTCTCAGCTTTCCAAAGTGGGGACCATGCTTGTTTGCTGTGGACACCGTTGTGTAAGTCAGAAGGTTGGTATACTTCTTATAACTGATGCTAGGGGTGTAGCCAGTGATTTGAATGTTGTACTCAGACCTGAATGTTGCCACTTCCAGTACACAGCTGACAGTGTAGAATTGTACTCACCCCTACAAATGCTAACACAAGATACATTGGAGTATGTAGTTTCTTTTCTACTTATACAATTAGCAGCAATACATACGTAGTTATTAAGATGTTTTCATTTGGCACATGAACTGTTTGGGAACTGCTATACTGTGGATATTAATGTACTCACTTCTGCACAGTTTGTGCTTTTTCTATTGTTGACATTATCACAGGATGCTCATGAAAACTGGACAATTCCAGTACTGAGTATGCCTACCTACATCCTTGCTGGACCCTGAACACACAGGTATTTTGTACGTTTGGGTGGGGATTGTCCTGCTATGATACTGTGTGGAGGTTGTAAAGTGCTGCTGTAACATTGTTTACTGCTAGAATGGCTGGTTCTGTTATCACAGTCATGTAATGCAATTCCACAACAACTGCTGGTAAAGTTCCACAGAACAGGTTTTGTGTTATGGCATTCCTATCTTTCCTTTACATTCACTCATTCTGATGCATGATATATCTATTTCAGCAACAACCTGCTGTATATCTACTGTGGCTTAGTGGTACTTCATGCAGTCTACTGTGCCCAAGGTCAGGGGTTCAAGACTGAGAGTGGTGTTTTATTTTGCTGCTGAGCAGAGCAAGGGCCCTCACATTATATAAATAGTACTGTTGTATTAAGCGCTGTCAACCCACACTTGGCCAAGCCCATATAAAGTGGATGAAGGGAGTGCCAGTAGCTGTGAAGTATATATACAGTCCTCAACTGTTGGTTAATGGCTGGCATGCATAGGTAAATCTGTCACATGAGTAGCTTGTTAATGTGTTCCCCAGAAAGGCACTTTTAAGCAGTTGTAAGCAGGTTTGTGCGGGTTTGCGCAACACTAAGCAATACTTAGCTAAGCGCACACATGTGCACACTCGCAAACCCACTAACGACTGCTTAAAAGTGCTTACTCCCGCTAACCCCCGCATTAATTTCTTTGAAAGAAAAGAAAATGGGGAGATAGGAAAGTAGTAAAAAAGGGGCACAAAGAGGGAAAGACAGTAGGGAAAACAGCTAGGGGCGTGCAGGACGGTTGTAGGGAAGGTCCATAGCTGCCCATTTCTTTAAAAGCAACAGCTGTGCATATACTAGGAATTTGGAGGGAATTTTGAAACCTTCAACTCCTGAGAGAGGGGGGGTGAGGACAACAAATTATATTGTACTGCCAATTAAATTTCAGTTTATGTGTCCAGCGGAAATGTGTGCAAAATGGGCAGCTATGTATGGGGCGCAATTTTTTTGTGGGAGCAGATTGCCCATTTTTATTTTTCAGGTGAGAGTGGAATGTGGGGTAGGGGAAGTAGGTATATTTGGGGAAGTAGGTTGGGGAGGTACACAGACAAGACAAACAAGATGCATACGGGGCGGAATATGACACATGGGGTGGTTGAACACCATTGACGGGGAAGGATGTTTGGAAATCACAAGCCCATGAGCCCACAGATGGCAACAGTGGAACTGAGATCCCCACCCATGGGCAGTCACCACTGCACCTTCACAGCCCAGAGGGTGGCTGTGCTGGGGGCTGTGTAGGAGGGGCAGGCTTACCCATGAGTCACGCCAATCTTGCCTCGAGCTGGCATAGACGATCAGCGACTGAACACTGGATCTCCCTATGCATCACAGCCCGGACCATTCGGAGGGTGATAGGTGGCCCTCCTCCAGCCACGCTTGTACAGGGAGACGAGCCCCATCCCCTGCTGCACTTCCATCCGATGGTGGCACAGAGCCAACAGAGGAGGAGGAGGTCCCGGGCTGGGCACCGGACCTGCTGGTGCCAGGTGCCATCGTCAGCTGAGGTAGGACAGGTGGGTCCGCTGGGACCGGCCTTCCCATACATTCTATGTTTAGTAGGATTTAATGACAATATGGGTTGGTAGCAGCTAACAGCATTCCAAATTAGTTGTAACAGCATGCAGTAATATTCCCATTAACCCAACACACCAGAGTTCCAACAGTTGAACAGCATGCATAACACATGCATATATAGAACAACAGTGGATATTCCAACAGCATGCAGGATTGATTGGTGGCAACAGGCCACCAAGATTGTGATGTTTGAACAGGGCACATGCATCAGAGTAAATGCAGATATTTATAAAACAATAGGACATATGTCCCAACAAATGTTTTGAGATTAGACATACCCACTGAGGTGTGGAATTGCATTGTTTATGCACGCACAGTAGGGTGTAAAAAGATACCTCCATTAACATCTTATATGTACTTATAGTTTACACTACATTCCTATTGACTGCAGGTGTATATCCCCTACATGTATTATTACACTAGGCAAAGTGCATTAAGTTGTGAAATGGGTTTGGCTAGTTCCTTATATACCTGACCTGTATCTGACATACAAACTGTCCAGGATGCAGATGTTACTGCTACGTATTTATATATTTTATTTATATTTATATATCTACATATCTGGATGTGTTCAGGTGACATTATCAGCTATTTTTCTACAGCCCCCTACATTTCTAGCAGCACACTGACATTTCTGGGGAACACATTAACAAGCTACTCGTGTGCCAGATTTACCTATGCATGCCAGCCATTAACCAACAGTTGAGGACTGTATATATGCTTCATAGCTACTGGCACTCCCTTCATCCACTTTATCTGGGCTTGGCCAAGTGTGGGTTGACAGCGCTTAATACAACAGTACTATTTATATAATGCAAGAGCACAACAACATTTCGAAGTAAGTGACACAGACACACTCTAGGAATTATACATTTATTAATTACATTGCACACTTTTCTAGAAGGTCTCTCATTTATTTGATATTACAGTGCATGCAGAAGACTTATTCAAGACGTATTATACCTTTATTAATGGGTTACAACACTCTTTTTCAGGCTCTCTCACTTATTTTATATAACAGTACATGCAGATAAATTATTCAGGACTTATTATGCCTTTATTATTGGGCTACAACACTTTTTTTCAGGCTGTCTCACTTATTTTATATAACAATACATGCAGAATAATCACTAACCTGCCTGGTGGTGCAGCCTTAGCAGCCTATCTGCATAGGCTTGCTGATTCGCAGCATGGACACCTGCAGCTGTGAAGTAAATGAAGGGATATTGAGACATACCTGTCCATAATATAGACTACAATAGCAATTCTTACATACTCCATTCCATGGCTACCTACTCAGTAGTGGGGCATTTTCATTTCCACAGGCCTCCTGTATCCATTGGTTCAGTTGGTCCTGCTTGCATCTCTTCAGGTCAGCATAGTGGTCTCTGACCTGCTCACCAGTCCGAGGGACGCCTGTGGCACTGGAGAGATCATGTGCTAGACAGTTCCAGGCTTACGCTTTGTACTCAGTGCCTTGAAACTGGCCCTGCAGGAGTCTTGCATCATGATGATGGATGAGGAGCCAAACCATCACTTTTGACTCCTCAATGCCCCACCGTTGCGCTTGAAAACGAGAGCCCTCACCAGCACTGGCCATTCTGACTGCAGATGGGCACTACAACCAGTTATGGCAATTATTCCTGCCTATGGAGCTTAAATATGCCTAATTTCCCACACTTATTTGTGATTGGCCGGTTTTGAAAAATCTCAGCTGAGTGCACATCTGCTTAGCACTGAGTAAACTTTATGTATATGTATGTTGACAGTGCATGAACAGCAAAAGCTGTCATGACTTAGTGGTTCAGTACTGTGATTATGGTGCATAGTATCCCGGGTTTGAGGCCTGTCATTGCTTTTTTTTTACTACTGGCCTGACCTGCTAGGAGGTGTGGCTATTTTTAGCCGACTTTGCTCTACTTTGCCCGACATTGCTCTACATTGCCCGTCATTGCGCTAGTTAGTGCAGTGCGCAGCTTCACGCAAACATGCTTTGTTTGCACTAGTTGGCACGATGCGCAGCTTCACGCAATGCCATTGCGCTAGTTAAAGCTGTGCTTAGCTATGGGCAATTATTCTTAAATATGCTTAATACTGGTAAACGTTGCTTAACAGTGCTTCACATTGCTTAAGATAGGTTACTTATGCATTCATTAGTATGCATGACTGTTTCACCTTCTTATATATATTTAAAATATCGTTCACTACTACATAGGTCATTTCAATGCATTTTACTAACATTTAAAAGGTAGATATCAGGAATTATTTTTATGCACAGATTTCCTACAGAAAATGGAAAGGGGAGTGGTGGGACTCGAACCGGGAATGCCTCCTCTTTGTGCGAAGGCTCTACCACTATGCTATTGCTATTTGGCTTAATTTGCACATAAGTGGTTTATTATCCTCATCAATGTCTAAACTGCTTACTGTAGCTAAGCAATGGGCACACCCGCGCACACACACACAAATACGGGCAGCTATATCGGGAATAATAAAAAAAAATTGTTTTACATTTTATTTCATTTGTACAGGGGATTTGAATGTGGGGGAGTGTAGTGTTGGGGATATACACATTTGAGTGGACTCTCTCATATCTGGTGACATTTGCAGATTTAGGCACTTGCAGGGGCGTGGATATTTGGACTGCTTGGCAGTCTGACACGCCCCCTGCACTCATCCACGCTCCATGTTAGCCTTAGAATTGACTCAGTGCGCCCTCATGAATATGCATGGCAAGCTGACATCATACTCTTAGGCTGCCGTTTCCGTGTACGACTTATTTAGTCTTACACGGAGGATTACTGAATCCTGGCCATAGTCTCATATAATTAGTAGCTTTATGTTTTAAGTGTCATAAAATTGTATTCTCTGTGTACTGACAGATAGCTGAAGGCAAAATAAGTGCTGAATGAGTTAAGGGATGTTATGATGTTATACTATGTTTAAAAGTCTGGTTTCAGAATGTTAATAGAAAAAAAAAACTGTGCCAAGAACCTTTTGAAACCAGATTAATTAACAGTACACTCTGGCCTTCACAGGCTGGGGGATGAGTCTTTGTAAGAATGCCTGTCAGATAATGTGTACTGGTACTGAATTTTATAACGTTAAAAGATACATTCTTAGACCAGGTGGTCTATGTTTTAAAAAGGCATATTTGTCAAGTGTTCACATGAAGGTCTAAGAGAGTATCATGAGGTATGAGGACATTTTAATAAATTGATTTATTGATACTAATGTAATGTCAAAGTTCTGCATGCATGAAATTGATAAGAAAGGTGTATAGTGTATTTTCCTTTGTTCTTTGAGTCTGATTTAAAAATCTTGGCAAGTAGTCTCCCAGCACTGTTTATGGAATAAACCACTACACTGCACATCCTGAAGCATTATTCTTGACTCAAGACTAAAAGGTAACGCTTTTTGTTATTTATTTGTGAACTTTAACATTTGGTGCCTTAAGATTCAGTTTTTGAACTTTGGTATTCATGCAGGGCAGTGTGGAATAAATTGCAAAGTCCCAGCACAGATAGTTCTTCTATGACTTCCATGCTGTTTTGTATGGGATAACCAGAGACTCAGATATCTAACTATTCAGGCTGTGGAAACTGCTGCTAGACTAACTGGGGAAAATGGATTTGTAGATATTTTTTTTTCTGTCCTAGATAATTGTAGTTAAAAGACTGGAATGAGTGAATAACTGTTTTGTTGAATGACTGAGTTTTCTTCTTAGGTACATGTAAAGTAATAGTAGAAGGATCCCACAGTAAATAAGGAGAAGTCTATTAATGTGTATGCACAAACAACAAAAAGGAAAATTAATACAAGGAGTTGCCTTGGGTCAAGGGCGGTCCCTTCAAGACTAAAAGGTATGAGAGACATTTTGTGTTGTTTAATGTATGAGTGAAAAAGAGAGAGAGAGAGAAAAAAGAAAAAAGAAAAAAAAGAAAAAGAAGTTAATTTTAAATTAAGTTCATGAGCCTATACCATGCTGGGACATAGGTGTGTGTGAGGATAAACCAAGTTTATGAGCCCACAGCATGTTGGGACATAGGTGTGACTGTGTGAAAGTGCCATCAGAGGACACAAAAGAGTGGTTAGTTCTGGCCACAGTACCTATTTGCCCCATTATCTTGATCCAGTACTGGAGCTGTAAAGTTTGGACTTGTGACAGGATGAAAGTAAGGGGGGATTTGGGAAAAGGCAGATCAAAACCTTTCTCTGTCATTGTATAATGACAAAATCCCTAGCCTTATCTACCTGAAAGGTATGTGAATTGATGTAGTCATTTTTTATGAATTACCAGGATCTAGGATCTGCAAGGAAAGTCTTAATACGAAAATTGGGAACAAAATCAAGCATGCATGATCAAATCCCTGTAAATGGAACACCTGCATATTTTATGTATCATAATTATGGAAAAGAAAGTTGTAAGTATTTGAATGAGTGTTTTCACTTTACTAAAAATTGCTCTGGTGAAGTATTTCCATTAAATGGAACTTATAAGAATAAATTAGAGAATCTGAAGGGTATTTTGGAAAAAAGAAAAAAGAAAAACAAGGTAAGTGGGCAACAATGGGAAATATCTTATTCTTGTTATACTGAAATTCTCAAAAGGAAAAAATATCTGCATTAAGGGGATTACTGGATACTAATAAGAAGTTGCTGCAACAGGTGAAAGAGGTTAAGAAGTTAGAGCAGACCAGTAGAAAGATATCCCTTTATCCTGTCTTGGCAAGTTTGGAAGAAACAGGGGATGGCCAAAAAGCAGATACTTCTGAAGAGGATGATAATCCTCCAGTAGCTACTGCATCCTCACCCCCATATGTACTGGTATGGTTGGCTCCTGTACAAGATTCTGATGTTTCTCAGACCCCTGCATTTTGGACAACTGTTCACTGGACACCAGGTCAGCATGGTAAGGTTACATCTCAGCCCAGTTCCCCTTTTCAACCCTCATCTTCAGAACAGACATCTACAGTTGAGGGGGTTTCTTCTTCTTCTTTTTCTTCTTCCTAACATTTTCAACAAGCTTCTACCTCTCCAACCTGAGCACTAGTATTTGACCACTCCTATGGCTCATCACATGTGCTCTCATGATAAGATAGGATAAGAGGCTATTACCTCTGGAGAGGATCGTTTGGCACCTCTTCAAGAAATTTTGGGGGTTAATAACAAAGAGCTTGTTCATTGCCCTTGGACCCCTGCTGATTTGCATACCATGTCTAAACGTTTTCCAAATATTATAGAAGATCCATTAAGGTTTAAGGAGGAATTAAAAATATAACAGAATGTTACTACCCTACTTTGGCAGATTTAAACTAGCTGCTTCGGGTAGTTACTTCAGATGAAATAAGAAAACAGTTAGTTGAGAAGGCTGAAATAACAGATTTTACTGTCACAGGGAATTCACTAATAGACAAAAGAATAGGGCTGTTAAATAAAATTGTAGAAGTATGTCAAGTTATGACAGATTGGTCTAAGCCTCTGTACAAAATCAAATAAAGCAAGTGCTTATAGACAGGCAGGGAAAGGACTTGAAGTACTTACTTAGTGCTGCAAATCACTGTTTTGAGTATCAGGAAAAACAGAGAAAGAACACTGAAAATAAGCTGTTAGCTTTGCAAATAAGGCAGCTAGAAGCCCGAGTGGGATGGAGCAGAGACAGAAAGGGGAAGAGGAGTTTATAGGGGATTTAGTAAGAGTGCAGGTTGAGGGGAGTAAGCTGCAGCTGGTTGGCAACAACATAGCTGGTAGTGCCCCTCCTGCCTCATCTGATGGATCTTGCTTTAATTGTGGTGAAGCAGAACATTGGAGAGGAGAAGGTAACACAAACAAATGCAGAGAGTGCAAGACACCCATACTAAATGGCAGCCAAATTATAACAATGCTGCATTTCCTCCACCACTTCCTCATATTGGAAGGAGTCAGGAATCAATATGCTGAGTGTGTCAGAGTAATAAAACAGAAATAAATCTTGATCCTTTGCTGCCAATAGATCAGAAGGGACCCTATGTTAAGGTAGAAATAAATTCAAAGAAAATTCCTTTCCTGATGGACACTAAAGACACTAGGCCTGTATTAAAAGTTACCTCAGATAGTCAGATATCAGTATCAAAACATAACGTAAAGGCAGTTGGAGTAAGAAATGCTACTCCCTCAGCTTTGGGGTTACTGGATTATGGAAAGATTTTCATTTTATTTTGTCATGAAAGAAATGGATTTGCACAGGGTGTGCTTGCACAGAAACATGGGGACAACTATCATCTATTAGCTTACTGCAGTACAGCACTTGATTCCGTTGCAAATGGAATTCCTCCATGTTTAAGGGCAGTGGCTACTGCCATCATTCCAGTTGATCTTGCGCAATCACTGGTCCTCAGGCATGATCTTACAGTAGCCATTCCTTAATCTGTATCACCTCTCTTACTTAAAAACTCAACCCCTCTCGACTGCACGTTGAATTAAACATGAACTTATACTTCTTTCTGATCTATTTCTCTCATATGCTGTCCTGTTCAAAATCCTGCATCTTTGTTGTCTACTGCTGAGGATGGTGAAGAGCATAATTTTATGAGTGTGTGTGTGTGTGTGTGTGTGTGTGTGTGTGTGTGTGTGTGTGTGTGTGTGTGTGTGTGTGTGTGACTAATTATCTGCTTTCTCCTTGGAATGACTTAAAGGACACTCAATGCTGAACTATACTTATTTGTGGATGGTTCCTGTGGAAGAGATGGAAATGGAAATCTAGTTGCAGGAATATCTGTCTGCACCAATACTGTTGGTTTGCTTCAACAAAGACTAGAGGGCATAAATTCTGCCCAGGTAGCTCAGTTAGTGGGTCTACAAAAAGCTTGCGAATGAGCCAAAGACAAGACTGTTAATGCATTTATTAATACCAGGTATGCCTTTGGCATTGTGCATAATTTTGGGCATCTTTAAAAACAGAAGAGATTTTTTTTTTCAACAGAAACTCAAATTAAACATTCTTTTTATGTAAATGCTCTTTTAGATGCTCTTTTGTTACCTAAAAAATAGCAGTAGTCAAATGTAAGACCCATCAAAATGTTTTAGATACTGTTTCAATGGGAAATGATTTGTGAGACTAAGCTGCTAAGCAAGTTTTAGAAGGACTTTGTACACATTTTCATGTGATGTTATTGCAAGACTGTAACAGTGATGCTGTATTTAATTTAAAGAAAATATCAGCTTTCCAAGCTGAAGAATCACCGGGAGAAATTCAGAGGTAGCTTAAAGTCAGATGCAATAAATTCACTGATGGGTTATGGTGACATCAGGACCGCAGACTAGTGGTCCCTGCCTCATTGTTACCTTACCTGGTAAGGGCATATCATTTACCAGCTCATGCAGGTAAGACAGCTTTATTTAATCAAATCACCAGAAGTTGGTATGCTCCTTATGTCTCTTCTTTGATGCTTCAGTATGTTAATAATTGTGCAGTATGTTTAGAATGCAATGTAACTAAAGGTGGAGGAGTGACAATATTCACCAAGGATATTCACACCTCCAGGCTAGTTGGCCAACACAATGTGTCTGAAATTCTCCAAGTGCAACTAACACTAGGTAAGACTGCAATCTAAATTGTAGCTTGCTACAGATCCCCCACCATACCCCAAGATTCTCACTACACCTTTCTAAACATACTGGAAAATATTAAGATAGAACCAAACACCCTAATACTGGGTGATTTTAACTACCCTGCCATTAAACTTAAAGGGGTAGTATATATAGGTCTTTGCAGTTCATGCCCTGCATTTTATGTGGGGATGACTACAAGGTGTCTGAACACTTGTATTAAGGAACATATTTACAACATTAAGACTCACAACGATACTAGTGCCTTATTCAAACATTCTCTTAATTGTATGAACTTCAAAAAATTTTTATTTTCTGTACTAGAGGTGGTCCACTCAGACCTTAGGGGTGGGGATTTTAAAAACTTGGTCGAACAAAGAGAGACGTGGTGGCAGATTAAACTTTCAGCTGATAAAGCTCCAGGTTTAAATGAAGCAGTGAATATCAAATGTTTTCTAAAAAACAATGTGTTGAGTATAGACAAGCACCATGTTTCTATTTCCTCTTTGTTTACATGAATTAGGCTATTTCTCAAGCCATCAATTAAATGTTTGATGTTCGTAATAATTGTTTTATTGCTTGACCAATCAACATCTTGGGATTAATTCACATTGTATTTAATGGCAGTTTTTAAATGGTTTTATTTATTCTGAAGAAGTCCAAGGACGAAAGCGGATATTAAAATACTTTTGTTACGCTATTTCAGTGGAGTTGGTTCTGTGCTTTTCCTCTGGTTTTCGCTGTTATTCTATTACCCTGCCATTAACTGGGAAAACTACTCATGTTCCAACACCTTTCCGCAACGGTTCTTGGAATTCATAAATTCCAACGCCCTGGATCAACTAATCCATAGTCCCACCAGGGGCTCCAATATCCTAGACCTGGTCTTTACCAACATGGGAAATCAATGCTCCATACCTATGGTAACCCCCTCGTTAGTCAGGTCTGACCATAAGCTAATCACCCTTAACATCCACATCCCACCCCCACCCCCCAGTAAAGAAACCACCATAAAAAACTTCTCCAAAGCCAACTTCATGCTACTCAAGTCAGAAGTGACAAACTTCATGACACCCATGCAGACGGGAACTGAAAGTTCAACTGCAGAATCCTACACTAAGGCACTGTACGAGCACATCCACTCATGCATGAATCGTGCCATCCCAAATAGAACCAAAATGCTCTCATCCAAAAAAAGGAAGCCAATCTGGTGGTCCCCTGCCATAAACAAACTTTACAACAAAAGGAAGAAACTTTTGCAGAAAAGAGGAAAATCCCAGGATGCAAAAAACTCCCTTACTAGCCTCAGTAAGAAACTGAGATGCCTCATAAAATCCTCCAAAGCTAGTTACGAAAATAAAATAACCACAAAGCATTCTATAACTATGTCAAGAATCTAAATTGCAATGCTCAGATCTGCTCTGAGCTAAAACAGAATGGCATTAAATATACTGATCCGAAGGATATTGCCAATATCCTGACAGATCGATTCAGTGCCAACTTCACCCCCCTCTTACCCCCTAAATGGCCCATCTCAATACCGATTGCCAGATTCCAGTAATAACGGCCACACAGGCACAAAACGCACTCTCTAAAGCCAAGAATACAGCATCCATGGGACCAGATGACATCCCGGGCTGTGTACTACATGAACTACAATATGAACTGGCACCTCACCTAAGTGTCATATTTAATCATAGCCTCACCTCAGGTTTCGTGCCCACCGAGTGGCGCAGAGCTACAGTTATCCCAATCCACAAGGGGGGATCCACCTTGGATCCCCGAAACTACCGTCCCATCAGTCTGACAAGCCTTATCTGCAAGGCCATGGAGTGTATTATCATGGAACTTATAAACACAAACATTGGCAACCTTCAAACACTGGACCCCACCCAGTTTGGGTTTGTGAAGGGCCGATCTTGTCTCCTGAACCTGATTGACTTCTTTGAATCAGTCTCCAGAGCCATGGATAAGGGTAAGGTGGTCCAAACAGCCTATCTAGACCTTGCCAAGGCCTTTGACACCATCCCCCACTCTGAAATCATAGATAAACTTACTAAGTTGGGCATTAATCCCTATGTCACCCAATGGGTTGCTAAATGGCTTACTGATAGAACCCACACTGTAAAAGTAGCCGACTCCAAATCCAGCTCCAGACAAGTGACAAGTGGAGTACCTCAGGGTTCAGTCCTGGGGCCGCTCTTGTTTGGCATCTACTTCTCTGAAGTACAGGTCAACACTAAGGGACTCTGGCTAACAAAGTTTGCAGATGACTGCAAACTGGGAGCCATTATTGAATCCCGAAATGATGTGGATACTCTACAAAGGGCCTTACAGAAACAGATGCTTGGTGCCAGAGCCATGGACTCAAGCTCAATGCCAAGAAATGTATTGTTATCCCTTTGGGAAAAAACATGTATCCATGAATTACCATATAGGTGGCAGTACACTAAACACAGAAAGTGTGATAAGAGACTTAGGGACACAGGTGGACAGTGGTCTCACCTTCGATAACCACATCGCCACAACAGTCAGGAAATCCTTCTATGTGGCACACCTCATCACGAAGGGCTTTTCATCCAGAAAAAAGGAGGTCATTGTCCCACTGTACTCATCCCTCATTAGACTCATTATAGAATACAATGCCCCATTTGGTATGTACCTCTCAAGACATCTGCAACAACTGGAAAGGCCGCAGAAATATCTCACTAAAAGAATCACAGGCCTAAAGCAGATGCCCTACACTGACCACCTTAAAAAACTCCAGCTATACTCTGTCGCATATCGTCTACTCAGAGGCAATCTCTGCTTAACATACAAGGCCATGTCGAACCCAGAGCTGTTGGACATGCTACACTTAAAGAAATCCCAATCCCTCAGAGCTACACGCTCCAGGGATCTAAACCTTGTCATCACAATAAACAAAACATGCTGGAGGGATAGGTTCCTGACCCAGAGACTCCCCAGACTCTGGAATAGATTGCCCATACATGTCAAGCAGAGTGCCTCTTTGGACCTCTTCAAGAGGAACCTTGACGATTGGATGGGAGAAAGGAAATTCACCCCAGGGATGACGTCAGTTGCCCTGCTAGACAGGGGTCCAGGAAAGTAAATAATGTGGGAAGAAATAGCCAGGGAATTGTTATGGCTAGGCTTGTATAGGCCCTAGGGCTGATAGCCTAGTACCAACCTATGAACCTATGAACCTATGTTATCAAAAATGCAGATATTAAAGCTGCATGTTTATCACCACCTTGCAGACCTTTTTGTTAATGTGCAGCTGGACATTGTCCAGATGCCAAAGGTCCATAATTTACAGTTTGTTCTTGTGATAGCATGCATGTTTTCTGCATGGATGAAAGCTCAAGGCAGATTCTGTAACAGTTGTTAAAAAAACTGTAATTGAATTTATACCTAGATTTGGTGTACCTTCAACTATCAATAGTAACCTGAGGACTCATTTTAATAATTGCCTGACTAGAGAGCTATGGAAGAATTTTAATACTAAATTGAGTTTTCACTGTCCTAACTAAACACAGTCATCTGGATTAGTAGAGACGGTTAATAGGACCATTAAAAATAAGATTTCAAAGATCTGTGCTGAAATAAACGTTAATTCCCTTAGCACTAATGAGTATGAGGAATACAATAAATACTACAAGGAGATTGAGACCTTATGAGATATTAATGGGGAGACCCATGGCCCTTCCAGCTAACCCCCCCCGTATCAAATGAAGAACTAACTCTAATGGATGATGCTATATTGTCTTACTGCACAAAATGTATTTCTTGCAGAAGTACCGCAAAACTCTATGAAAAGCTCTTCCTCAGCATCTTGACCAGTCCTGTCATCAACTGCAGCCCAGTGATTAGGTTTAAGAACTGTTTGAGTCTAAAGTGGAAGGGCCACTTTCCAGGTCCAGCTTACCACATTTACTGCAATCTGCTATGCAGAAGTACCAACCTGAATACAGCTGTCACATTGTAGAAAAAAAAAATTGTTGTGTTGAAGTCCCAGATGAATCATCTTTGTCAGATAAGGAAGACAGAAGTGCAAAGGATGCATCATCTGCCCAAGTGAACGATTGAAACAGAGAAACAATGCAGATGACAGTTCATGATGAATCCAGTGACAACAGGTACTGTTACTTTGTTTTTGTTGTTGTTTTCTTTTGTAAAATGGTAAAGAGAAAACAGTTTTCTGTTGTTTCTTTGACAATATACTGTAGACTTAAATGTGACAAACTGTTGGGTGTGTTCACATATACCTCATCTTTCTAAGGCAGGGATTCCCATGATTCCAATCCCTGCATCACAGGTGACATTTGAAAAGGATCTTAGTGACACTAATTTAACTTGGAATAATGTGACTGACTTTTCAAAAGTTGTGTCTCTTCAGCTTGCAACCACAAATGTTGGGGATGCATGCTATGCCAGAAATAGAACTGTAGTAATGGGAACCATCAAATGCAATGACACTAGACATAAAAGTGGTTTGAACTCTTTACACCTAAAAAGCTATGACTGGGGACATGCCATGTGCATGATAGAGGATTGTTACTACATTTGCGGTGATCATGCCTACCCCTGCTTGCCTACAAACTGAACTAAATGTTGTTTTGTGGGCTATATTACTCCTGTTATTCAACATTTAGATAACCCTCCAAAAAGCAGACTGAGAAATAAATGGACAATTCGCTGAGCAATTCACTGAGCAGAGCAAGTATTTTCAGTATTTACTCCTGAGTATGGAATGCAAAAGACATCGCTCGGAATCACCATGCTTGCTCAAATTCTTCAGGAGGTAACAAACCATATCTCATGTCACATCAAGGTGGCAAATTGAGAAATGACTGAAATTTAAAATGTGGTATTACAAAACTGGGTTGTACTAGACATAATTCTAGCTGCCGAAGTGCGTTGGGGATATGTGCCTTCATAGGAAATCATTGTTGCTCTTAAATTACTGACTATCATGATGAACAAGAAAAGTTGGCTGATTTCATGGAGCTGACGGCCTTGGACATGGGTAAAACATCTAAACAGTGGACACTTTTTGGATGGTTGGGCAGTACATTTGGTAACCCGGGTATCATTATAATAATTGGCATTATTCTTTTAGTTGTAGTAATATTTTCTATTCTAAATGTAAGAAGAATTCAAATATAATTGTATGTGTTATGTGATACTTACAGTGTCAAATGGAGAGAACTGTTACTTAAAAATATTATATGCCATGATTATTCTTCACAACATGCATATTAATTTGCAGTTTCTCCACAAATGAGTCAAATAAAATGTTTATAATATGTTTATGTTACAAGCAAAATGAAAAATAGATGCAAGATTATGCAAGCTATAGTTTCATATAAGTAGTAGTTTTATATTTCAAGTGTCATAATTGTATTCTCTCTGTTTGTACTGACAGATAGCTGAAGGCAAAGTAAGTGCTGAAGGAGTTAAGGGATGATGTGGTGTTATACTATGTTTAGTCTAATTTCAGAATGTTAATAAAAAAAGATTAATTAACAGTATGCTCTTGCCTTCTCAGGCTGGAGAATGAGTCTTTGTAATGTTGTCTGTAAGATAATGTGTACTGGTACTGAATGTTACAAGGTTAAAATATAAATTCTTAGACCAGGTAAATTATGTTTTTAAAAGGCATATCTGTCAAGTGTTCATGCTAAGCTTTAACAAAACATCACAGGGGATGAGAACATTTTTAAATACATTGATTCACTGAAAGTAATGTAATGTCAACATTCTGCATGCATTAAATTGATAAGAAAAGGTATGTATTTAGTGTTATTATTCTTTGTTCTTTGAGACTGATTTGAAAATTGTATCAGGTAATCTCACAGTGCTGTTTATGGAATAAACCAGTACTTTGCATATCCTGAGCATTATTCCTGATTCAAGACTAAAAGGTGAAACTCTTTATTTGTTTGTGAACTTTATCAATGGTTACAAAACTGAACTTAAAACCACTGCTTATAAAATATGTGCATAACATAGAAAAGTCTATTTTGCAAGTGATACTAACTTTATGCAATGAAAACATGCCACTTTTTTTAAGTATACATGCAAATGTTTTTAAATGCAAGCTGCATTTACTTTTTTCTAATGATGCTCTAATTATCATGTGTTCAATTTTTCATGAGTGTAACATCAGTTAAAGCTTAATATAAGGCAATGGCTTGAATGCTTGAGTGACTGATAATTAGCTTTTTACTTAATAACAGTTGTTAAATTATAAAAAAAATATTGACAATATTATAGCTTTCAAAGTTAAAACTAAATTATTAGTTAGCATAAATTATACACTTAAAATACTTTTACTTAATGTAACTGGAATTAATGTTGGTGTAAAAGAAAATATTTCTTCAAATGTTTAAAATTAAATAATCAAATCATCTGGATGCTGTTCTCTTCCATGAAACTCAATAAGTGAAAAAAAAGAAGATTTTCTATCTAGTGCTGACTATGAATTTATTATATATGCTTCTTTTAAAAATAACAGAAGAGGAGCAGCAGTTCTTTGGAAAAGAAATACATTAATGCCTAAAATACATTTTAGTTATTTAGATTCAAGAAAGATGTTAGCTTTAGTTATTTTAGAATATAATACAAAATATTCACAATTGCTAATACATACTGGATACCCAGTTTATATGATGATATGGCTAAAGAATATTTGGAAATTACATTATCAAACCAAAAGGGTAGTTTCTTTTTGGCATGAGATTTTAATTGCATTTTGGACAAAAGAGATACAAGTGCCTTAAAAAATCTTAAATTGACTTCCACAGCTAAAGCTTTCAAAAACTGCATTTCTATTCTTAATTTAAAATATATGATGGCAAATGTTAATAAAGTTTCTCTATTTTTCACTTGTACATTTTACTCAGACTAGAACAGGCAGAATCCTAGACTCCTCAGATATGAAATGCAAAATTTAAAGAAATAATATTATTTCATGTCCATTTTCAGATCATAATGTTTTATGCTTTGATTTACAAATCAGCAATATAAATCTATTAATAACATACAGAATTCCTGCATATTTAATTAACCAACCTGATTTTTGAAGATTGGATGAATGAAGAAATTACAGAATGTATGGAGTTGAATAACAATAAATTAATTATCAGTATCATACTATGGGATAATTTTAAAATTCATATTTATCAAAAAAATCTATCAATGTTGCAATAATATAAAAAAGATAGAATAAGAATTTAAAGGAACTCTAAAATTATTTACATAACACAAAATTAAATTGGAAAAAATGGGGTAAAGAATAGAAAAAATATTGAACGTAATAAAATATTAACAAATCTTAACTCATATAATTGAGTTGGCCCTGAAAAAGATAAACCTGAATTCTTATGCATCTACTCTTAAAGGTCTTCACAGATGTGCTACTAGATCTGAGTTACTGGGGAAGAGTAATCAAATTAACTCTTTAATTAATAAGATTATGGTAAACAATCATCTGATATTGAAAATATTTTAACTATATTTAATGATTATTTTAAAAATCTAAATGTGGGGATAATTTAACTATTTTTAAATTGTATTTTTAAAAATATTAAAAAGAAATAATCACAAGAAAATATAAATAATCTTATGAAATAGATTATTTTTAATGACATTAAAAAGCAAATTAAAAAAAAGTAATAAGGCACCAGGACTTGATGTTATAAACTTTTACCACATAACATGCTGTTGTTATTTTGGAAAGTATATGTTCAGATACAAATTGAATATCAAAGTCTTTCTTCATGGAAATCTTGCTTAATATCTCTGATACTTAAATTTATTATTTTATTTATTGACATTTGATTACTAGGAAAGTCCAAAATGGGTAGGGGCCCATTTTCAAAGGAGGCCCATGGAAAAAAGCTTTAATGTATTACAAATCATTTTAAGAACAATAATTTTACAGTCTTTAAAAATAATACAAAAATAGTATTTACATAATTATACCAAATTAAACATGCTATGAAAACATTGGTTAAGAATAGATACAAGTTATATGACAATGATTTAATAGAGAAATTTTAGCCAAGTTATAGAGAAATTAAAGGTAAGTTAGTATAATAAAAACAGGACTTGCAATACAGATTGAGAGAAAAGCAGTCTTATGGTATATTTAGAGAGAAAGTGAGGGGACAGAAATTGATAGATATAATGAAGGAAGTGAAGAAGAGCTAAGGAGATGTAAGATACAAGTAGGTATTTGTTCACATTTAGGGCTATAGTGTATCCTGGTGTTGAACAAGAACAGAGATAGTTTTTGGCTAGGATGTCTTTCAGAATGGTTTTGAAGGATGGGAGGTAGGGTATTGACCTGATGGATACAGAAAAGGAGTTCCTGGTCTAAGCAACATGGTACAAGTACAGACAATGCCCAACAGATTTGATAGGGTTGTGGACAGACAGGAGTTCTTGGTCACTGTATCATAATGACCAAGTAGGAACATAGTTGTACAGAATGTTATTTAGTGCTTGACAAACAGATGAATTCTGTATAATTTTATAGGTGGTAGAAAGCTGTGTATATGTTAATAGTTGGGGTAGTTCTAACCAATTTAGTCTTTTTTATGCTATACAGGGTTCTGAAGTGGGTATTTGTTGCAAATTTAACAACTTTGTTATAGCGTTGATCCAGTTTTGATTTTTTGTGATGCCTGAAGGTTAGTAAGGATGGGAGCACCATAAAGAAGTGCAGAAAGGAAATAAGTTGCGTCAAGTGTAGGTATAGCTGGTTGGTGAGTATGTTTTTGGGTCTATAAAGGATCCCTAGTTTTGGATGAGTTTTTCGTATGCAAGGTTGTGTATGCAGGTCAAATTCAAGATCATCATCCTTAATAGGTTGCTATGCAAAGTGACATTAGTGGTTGCATTATCAAAACAGAGGACTTTGAATTTTGTTTTTTTTTTCATGGGAGAAGGATTTGAGGACAAAAAGCAGTAGCTTGTTTTGTTTTACCTTTGATCATGGGTTGTAAGCTACAAAGCCATGTTTTAGTTACTGTTAAATCTTGTTGAGTAATTTTTGGTAGTGTGCCATGTTGTCAGATGTGCAAATGAGAATGGAGTCATCTGCATACTGTATTATGGAGGCCTGTTGTGTGGATGTGTGGAGGGTGTTTGTGAGAATTTTAAAGAGGAGCAGACCAATGATAGATGATTGTGGTACTCTGGTGGTGACTCTGAGTTATGGAGAGATGATGGAGTTCCATTTTATTGTGTGATACCTATTGGATAGGTAGCTTTTGAACCATAAAAGGGTGGGGTAAGAGAGACCTAATTATGACAACTGAAATAGATTTATTCTGAGAGAAACTGAGTTGAAGGCTTTAGACAAGTCCAGAAATAAGGACGACACTAGTTTGCTGTTATCTCTAGCTTTATTGACATTATCTTTATAGGTTAGAAGTTCAGTGTTAGTACTATGGGAAGGATAGAAGCCATTTTGTGTGGAGGATAGGAGTTCTTCCTGAAGGAGATAGCTTAGCAATTGTTTTTGAATACATTTTTCAAATATTTTGGAAACGGGGGCGGTAAGATTGCTAGAGGTCTCAAGTTAGTAATGTCTGTTGAATTTCCTTCTTTGTGCAGAGGGATAATGTGTGACTTTTTCCAGAGAGAGGGAATACAAGATTCCTGGATTGACCTATTTATAAGGCTTGAGATCTGGGTAGGCAATACCATCAGCTGATATTTTAAGGTATTCACTTGGGAGGTCATATGCTGAACTAGAGCATGGTTTGAGTTTACGAGTAGTTTTATATAGGATGTGAGCACAGGATTGAAGGTGAAAGTGGATGTGGTAATATGGGGCTGCTGGGAAGGATTAGAATTAGCTGTTAGGGAATCCGTGGTTAGAGATGCTCTGCTACCCATGATATAAGAGTTGAACCATATTGCTGTTTGTTGATTAGGAGAGGGATTAGGGTTGAATGTATAGCAAGGTCACAAGATTTATTTAAAGACTGTCCAGAATTATTTGGGGTTGTGTTTACTATTAATCCAAAATTTATTATAGTATAGCATTTTGTCTTCATTAAATTGATTTTAGCACAATTGTGAAGCATTCTAAAGTTTTCAAAATATTGTTGTATTTTATGTTTTTGCCATTCTTCTCATGCTTTTTCTTCATCATGCTTTAGCATTCTACTCTTTCTGGATAGCCACATTTCATTATTTACTTTTAGTCTCTAACAAAGCTATTTAAAATGTTCAGGAAAGTTTTAATGAATTCCTTTTACAGCATCATCTAAGGCAAATATTTGTAGGAAGCTCTAGTTAATAGATGGTAGGTTAGTAATGAACATTCCTGGGTTAAACTTGATAAGGTTGCATGTTGTTTTACAAACACGCTATTAAGTGGATGTGTAAGATGTCTGGTTGTATAGATAAGGAGATTATCGCTGAGACAGTCAGACATACCTGATGTGATGTTTTTGCAAGAGTCTTATACTGGGATCCAGTATAATAGGTCATTTGATGTCTTGCTATAATGTCTGAGGCTTTTAATTAGTTGTGTGAAACAAATATGTTCACACTAGATTTTAGGGAGTCAGAGTTTATGTCCCACCAGCTAGCATTCACACCGCCTAATAGTATTATTTTTTTTGTGGAATTGTTATGGATATCCAGTGTAGAATGTCTTCCAGTATAGTTGTGTTGTCACCAGGAGGGATCTACATATTTGTTTGCAATTGTTTAATTTCAGGAAATATTAATAAGCTCTGCTGAATTGAATTTTGGTATTGGTTTGTTGTAAGGGAGAAATGTGGTAGTTGTTGGGAAATATTAAAAGAATACCACCACCTTTTCTCTTTATATGGTCATAATGGATGGTATTATAACCAGGAGTTGCAATGTCACAGTTGTTTATGCTGGAGATAAGCCAAGTTTAATTTACAGTGAGAATATCATGCTTATATTGGGTAAATCAGGCATGTAGTTCAGACATTTTATTTCTTATCCTTCTAATATTTATGGCAGCAAAAGTTAGATTACTGTAGTTGGGTTTGACCATAGTATGGTTACAGTATTGTGTGGAAGAGAATTGACTTGGTGTTCATTGTGATAAGCAGGACCAAGATTAGGGTGAATGTCTCCATCTAAAAGGATTTTAGTATATCAGAAAATTATTGATATTTGTTTTTGAAGAATATTTTTTCCATTCAATTTTGTTTTGGTTTGAGATGAAATGGAGATAATTAGTCCATATTTGCAGTAAGGGTGAGGAGCATCATTAAATAGGTTTGGTGTGATATTTGGAGAGTGTAAGGAAGAAGTATGATGATCTGGACAGAATTGGATATATGTTGAGAGCTATTATAGAGTCACAGTAGGATGAAAGATGGCCCAGTAGCAGGAAAATAATACAGAATAGAGAGTAAGCTGAGTAGCAGCACAATTAAACAAAGGAATCTATATGTCATAATGGGAAAGTAGGGATCAAGAAGGAAATATAAATTGAAGGGTAGAAGGATATTTAGTGGTGCTGGAGCTTAAAAGCTGATGGAGGGTAGGTAGTAATGAAATATTTTCTATGATGAAGAGAGTTAGGTTGTTCAAGTATTTTCCCTGCAATGTAAAGAATAGTGGGTTTAAAGGCTAGGGCATGATAATATAGGCATAACAGGAGGAAGTGAGGACATATTTGTGAAAAGCAGAATATACAATGTAGAATAGATAGGTGCTGTTATGGAGAGATGTGACTATGAATGTATCCAGTGCAAAGCAGCATAGGAGGAAGAAAGGTACTTGGGAATGGTGCTAAAAGATTCAACAGAAGTTGGGAGTTAGGTAAAAAGAGACAAAATGGCTTGTATGATAGTAATATGGTTGTGTTGCTGGGTCAGGGAATAGGATTCACAAATGTAATGTGTGGGCAGGAAGCATAATAGTAATGTAAGAGAGGGTGGGTAGGAATTGGGGTTAGAGTAGGGAACAAAGCTGAGCATAACAATGTTAAATAACATAAATATCCTGAAAAATGTGCATCTTACTGGCCTATTTCATTATTAAATGCAGATTATAAATTATTTATGTCCATTTTAACTGATAGAATAAAAATCTTTGCAAAGGATTTGATGCATAATGATCAGACAGGATTTATTCTTCAGAGAAAAACTCAAGATAATAGAAAGAAATTAATATCCATAGTAGACTATGCTAATTATAATAACATAAATTAAGTTTTATAGGTTTAGATCAGGAGAAAGCTTTTGATACTATTATTTGGAAATATCTTTTTAACTTTAGAATTGTATGACTTTTCTAATGAATTCACTAATTTCTTATTAAATATATACAGGAGCTCTAAAGCATATGCCAAAACTAATGTATTCCTTTCTTTAGGTTTAGATATTAATAAAGATACAGAACAGGAATGCCCACTTTTCCCATTATTATTTAATTGTATTATTGAATCTTTCACTAAATATATAAAACTATTTTAAACATTGATAGATTTAATATCAATAGCACATATTCTTCAACAATTCAGGTTATTTGCTAATACTATTATATTAATTGCTGGAGATTTAAATATTTCTATAGAAGTAATATTACATTCAACTTTTTTTGAAAATGTTATGAAATGAAATTTAATAAAGAGATTTTATTAGTTATTTAAAATTAAACTGATCTAAATACAAACTTTAATTCTGGATTAATTAAAGACCATATTAAATACCTAGAAACTTTTATAGATGATAATGTATATCAAACTATGAAGACAATTACAATATGATTATTAAATTATTGAAACTCTAATAAACAACTGGGCTTTTTTACAATTGAAGATAAATTAATTTTAATAAAAAATGATCCTTCTTCTGAAAAAAAAAATCTGCATTACTCAATCTGTACTTATTTTTCCAGATAAAATATTATTAATAAATTAAACAAGCGTTTACTCACATTTTTATGTCATCCTTTAAGACAAAGATCTTCCTTTTTTAATCATATTGGAAATTGGATGCAAAGTGGTTTAGGATATCTATACCTTGAGAATTACATGTATTCTATAGTTTTATTGAATTTCATACATTGGTTAGATTTGTCTTATGAAGCACAATGGAAAGTAATGTATATATCAATTTGTGAAAGCTCTCAATTAGAATCAGACTTTGATTTTTTGAATATTGTCAATAATCACATGACATGAATAATTAAATACATTTTTGAAAATTCTTTTAGTAGTCTAACTAATTTGAACTTTATTAATTCATTGCTCAAATAGAGGCCACGGTGGTGCAGTGGTTAGCATTGTTGCCTCACAGCAAGAGGTTCTCCAGTTCGATTCTCAGCTGGAGAGCCTTCTGTGTGGAGTCTGCATATCCTCCCCATGGTCAAGTGATGTTTAAAGACATGCATGTAGGTGCTTGCATGGATGGGTGTGCCTTCTTTGAAGGTTGGGCGTCGAGCTGGCACCTCAGCACCATAAAAATCCACTGCCAATCATTAGCGGACCAGAGTTCCGCTGTGGTGACCCCTAACCAGGAAAAGCTGAAAGGCATTACTTTTATTAATTCATTGCTCCAAACCACTAGAAAATCATTTTCAAACTTTCATCTCGGAAAACTTGGTTTTTTTCACAGTTTTATACCAGAGCATTTACTGAAAGTGTTTATGTCAGCAAACAATTTGAACAAATGCTATTTTTAAAAGAAATGAATTGCATTTACTGGTCAGATTTTATAAATAAAAATAAATGGTTATCATCAGAAGATATGATAAATACAATATTGATCGGTCAAACAAACATGTTGTTAGCAATCTTAGTTTAAATGTTACCAGAAATGAGAATGTGGCTAATAGAATTTCAGTTGAAAAACTACATTATTAGATTATTTTTTACAGTTGTTGTCATTAATGGTAATATACTCCCCACATTATGAAAAATAAATGTTATTATTACAGTTACATGTTAAGGCAGATGATAAATACTCATGTTTTCTTTAAAGTGATAAATTAAAAAAATATTAGCAATCTTCTAGAGATCTGATTTTAAAATCTGTTGGTTATACATATTCAAGCATATACTGGAAGGTTTTTACTTGGAAATGCTTACACAGAACTTTTATCACAACCTACGAAATAAATAAGACATTTCGAAAGAATTATCTGCCATGGAGATGTGAAAAGATATTTAAAGGCTGATTGATCTATTTTTGACAGCTGTGACAATAATAATAAAAAATGTTATTTTGATTTTTCAAGAATTCTTTCAGGCAAGATTAATGTGGTCTGACAAGTGTAACATATCTGAATTTCTGATACTGGTAAATAGTCCTAGTCCAGGTTTTATACATTCGCAAGATTTTTCTGTAGTATGGACTCTTTTTGGCTGTGGCAAGAAGAGTACTCACCTTAAATTGGAGAATGAATCTGCTCCTAACTTCCAGGAAATTTTCTAGATAGTCACTGAAGTGTCATAAAGAAATTTCAACTTTATATATGAAATCTAAAAAGAACAATAGAGCTTTAAAAATTATTGAAAGTGTATTAGTTATTGAATAGTTATACATATTAACCAATTTTTGTCTTAAATCATAATAATTATTATGACTCTGTATAATTTATTACTTTTATTTTGTTTTTTGTAAATGTGTATACATGTTTTATTTTTGCATGTATGTAACTTATTGTTTTTATATTTTATTTATTAAATTTAAAAAAAAATGTATGTCCACAATAATATCCAGTGTTGTGGTTGTAACAATTAAGGAAAGTACTTTGTGAGTGAATCTCTGCTATTTATTGCAGTAAGTAGTACAGGTGAAAAATGAAGGATGTTTAAAATGGAAACTCTTAGAGAGGGTGGAAGAGCTGATATAAGACATATACTAAAATGTGTGGAGGATTCAGATAAATGCAATTCTACAAATGGTAGAAACTGAGGAGGAATGGCAAAAATGAGACATGATTAGGATGAGAAAGCACATTTTCTTACAGTTGAAAACCTGTCAATAGAAGTACAGGAAGATAAGTTAGTAAAGTGGGAGGTATATTAAAAAAGATGTGGGGAAAGTGCAATTTTGTAAGCAATTATAAAGGTACATATTCCAGTTGCTATGAAGTGTGATTTAAAGCCAGTCTTGAAAGAAATAAAAAGTCTACAATATTTGGACTAAGATCATACTTTTAAAATTTATCTTCCCTTTTGTTTTATTTAGCAAAAATATTTGAAAGTAGATCTTATGTCCAAATGTTCTGCAATACTAGATATGAAGAGATACCTGAATGGCTGACTACATATAAACAAAACAAAACAAAAAAATAAATAAATAACTGTCGAGTGAGGAAGGAGGGCAGTAAGTTTTTTTTTATTATCTTGTCACTTCATGCTAAGTCAGAATGATTCTAGATCAAAAACACTTGTTATGCCAAAATATTTACCATTATGACAGAGTTACTGAACAAAAATAGTTAAAAAATGTTAATGAGTATTCCTCTTTTGATATAATTTATATCAGTTAATACACAATGTCATTTCTAGAATAGTTTTGTAAACTCTTCCATATTTTACATGCAGTTTTCTAGTCATACAATATTATTGTTTCAGCCAGTCAAACAATTCCCATTCCAGTATCAGTTTTGTTTTACTAACTCATTAGTCTTTTATTAATCATTTATTAATTCACCCATTCATGTATTCATTTATTCAATGATTATGTTCTTAATCCAATTCTTGCTCATGTAGTAGTCGGAGCCTAACTCTGTGGGATGCCAACCCATTAAAGAAAACACACATGCTTATTGTGTGCACACACACTGACACACACATACACACACACACACACACACACACACACACACACACACACACACACACACACACACACACACACTCATTCTGTCAGCATTCATAACTGAATTATACCTGGGACAATTTAGACATCAGCCAGTTCACCTATTGTAAATTTTTAAGAAGTGGGAAGAAACTGGAACACCTAATAAAAATCCTAATGGACACAGGGATAAGATACAGACTCTACATAGAATGCACACTAACTGAGAATGAATAAAACACTGAGTCATAATAGAAAAATATATTTAGAAGTGTCTGTAGTACATTACAGACTAGAGCTCAGACTATTTAGAAGAGAGTCAATGTTCTTGATAGCCAACTTTGATGATATTTAGCAACCTATATGCAGAAAATGTAACACATCTGCCTATCATAATCTGACCATGAAACATCTGTTAAAGTTCTGATATAACAGAACTTGCCAGATCATCTTTCTTTCACTCATTCCATAAGCTCTTGAATATAATATAAAACTATTGCTTAGGGGAAAAACACACAACCTGCTTTAAAGTTACATGAATGTGAGAACACATATGGTACAAGCAAAGCCTGAGATAAAGTAAAATAGAAAACATTTTTAGGTGGAAGTGTTTTAGGACTTGATTGCAGACTGGGCAATGAAAGCTGGCAAAAAGGCATTTAAGTAGTAAAGGTGGACACATTCTTCACATATGCATTTACCAAAAAGAATGCAGTGAAAGAACTGATAAAAACTGAGTGCCTTTTACTGTTGGAGGAAGATATAGATATATGTTTTGTCCATACTGGCATGGGATTTGTAGTGATAGAACCAAGATAAAGTTTAGTGGGAGAAGGAAGGAAAGTGTATGACAAGTGGAAGGTAAACTATTAAATTATGTCTTATGAAAGCCCTTTCTTAGAAAAAGGTTGATGGGGCTAGAATGTCTTGCTCAAAAACACGATGCCATGTAAATCTGTTGTTAAAAAGCATACTTTGGCAAATACAATGGTTGTACCAGCACCAGCACAAGCCTTGCCATTGTTAATCATAAATTAGAAAATAATATTTCTGACTAGCAGTAAGGCTCCTGTGAGAGTAATTTACACAGAGATCATCTGTATGAGTAATATGGGTGTGCACCCTTACCGTAAAATAGTCAGTGGTAGACATGTTTACATAATAAGCGCATCCTTACTGTAAAATAGTCAGTGTTAGACATGTTTATATAACAAGTGCATCTTTACTGTAAAATAGTCAATGTTAGACATGTTTATATAACAAGCGCATCCTTACTGTAAAATAGTCAGTGGTAGACATGTTTGTATAACAAGCACATCCTTACTGTAAAATAGTGGCAGACATTTATAGAACAAGCACATCCTTACTGTAAAATAGTGGTAGACATGTTTATATAACAACCTCATCCTTACTGTAAGATAGTCAGTGGTAGACATGTTTATATAACAAGAATATCCATACTGTAAAATTGTGGTAGACATATTTATATAGAAGACATGTTTATATAACAAGTGCATCCTTACTGTAAGATAGTCAGTGGCAGACATGTTTATATAACAAGAGCATCCATACTGTAAGATAGTCAGTGGTAGACATGTTTATATAACAAGAGCATCCATACTGTAAACTTGTGGTAGACATATTTATATAACAAGTGCATCCTTACTGTAAAATAGTTAGTGGAAGACATGTTTATATAACAAGTGCATCCTTACTGTAAAATAGTCAGTGGTAGATATGTTTATATAACAAGCGCATCCTTACTGTAAAATAGTGGCAGACATGTTTATATAACAAGTTCATCCTTACTGTAAAATAATCACTGGTAGACATGTTTCTATTACAAGCGCATTCTTACTGTAAGATTGTGGTAAACATGTTTATATAACAAGTGCATTCTTACTGTAAAATAGTCAGTGGTAGACATGTTTCTATGACAGTAAAATAGTCAGTGTTAGACATGTTTATATAACAAGCACATGCTTACTGTAAATTAGTGGTAGACATGTTTATATAACAAGTGCATCCTTACTGTAAAATAGTCAGTGGTAGACACATTTATATTACACGTGCATTCTTACTCTAAGATAGTGGTAGACATGTTTATATAACAAGTGCATCCTTACTGTAAAATAGTCAGTGGTAGATATGTTTATATAACAAGTGCATTCTTACTGTGAAATAGTGGTAGACATGCTTATATAACAAGTGCATCCTTACTGTAAAATAGTCAGTATTAGACATATATATATATATATATATATATATATATATATATATATATATATATATATATATATATAGCAAGTGCATCCTTACTGCAAAATAGTGGTAGACATGTTTATATAAGAAGTGCATCCTTACTGTAAAATATTCAGTGGTAGACACATTTATATTACAAGTGCATTCTTATTGTAAGATAGTTGTAGACATGTTTATATAACAAGTGCATCCTTACTGTAAAATAGTCAGTGGTAGATATGTTTATATAACAAGCGCATCCTTACTGTAAAATAATCAGTGGTAGATATGTTTATATAACAAGCACATCCTTACTGTAAAATAGTCAGTGGTAGACATGTTTATATAACAAGCGCATCCTTACTGTAAAATAGTCAGTGGTAGACATGTTTATATAACAAGTGCATCCATACTGTAAAATAGTCAGTGGTAGACATGTTTATATAACAAGCGCACTTCATTTATCCAGATATATGACAATAGTACACTAAGAATACTATAATAATAGATGGGTCCTGCATTCCTGGCACAAATTGAAAATGCTTGATTGGAGTCTAAATCATGGGGATAGGATACCCTAGGTTCATAATTTCAACTGTCAAGCAGAGACCCCCATCTTCTTCATTTTTTCAGTGTTAAAGAAGTCTCTACAACAGTGCAGCATTGTTGGCCACAAGTCATAATTGTTTGGGACCATGATAATGACTTATCTATAGTTATATACCTGACATCTGGAAAATCTCTCACATCATACCCTTACATAAAGGAGGTAACTCCTATGAATAATACTCTAATTATAGGCCCATAGCTCTCTTGTCCCCACTAGCAAAAATCATGGAAAAATGTGTTCACCATCAGTTAATGGACCACTTAATAAAGAACAACATTCTTACTAACTGTCAACATGGCTTTAGGCCTTTTCATAGCACAACCACCGCTCTCCTCTCCTTTACAGACCTTATTGACAAGAATCGTAATAATAACATCCTGTCTTCAGCTCTCTTTATTGACCTGTCTAAAGCCTTTGATATGGTTAACCACTCTATTCTCTTGAAAATTCTTGAATCTCTCTCCTTAGAATCCAAGGCTGTCCACTGGTTTAGTTCCTATCTTACAAACAGGAAACAAGCCGTTCTCTGGGATAACAAACTCTTATCCCTTCTCCCAATCTCACTTGGGGTCCCCCAAGGCTCTATTCTTGGACCACTTCTTTTCTCCCTCTTTATAAATGACTTACAAATAGCTATTCCCCAGGCTACTTGTATACAATATGCTGATGACTCCACATTAATTTGCTCTGCTAAATCCATCTCTGAACTTCAAATTAATACTCAAGCTGTTTTCTCCAAAGTTGAAACTTGGTTCTTAAAACGATGCCTACTCCTAAACGCTAAAAAAAACAAACTCTTACTCTTTAAGCCCACTACCAGATCCCCTACATTAGATTTTACTATCCTATCTAACAATGGAACTATTATATTACCTGACCCTACTACCAAACTGCTAGGTGTCACGATTGATAACAACCTTACCTTTGACTGTCATATCAACAATACCATTAAATCTGTAAACAGAAAGCTCGTCTCTCTCTATAGAATTAAAACTTTCTTAACCTCCCCAGCCAAAGCTACTCTTGCCCACTCTCATCTTATTTCCACTCTTCTCTATGCTTCACCAATCTATACTAACCTTAAGAAAAACAATCTCTCTAAACTATCTACCACGTACAATAATATAGCTAGATTTGTCACTGGTAAACCTTTCAGAACTCACCACTGTCTGAATCTGCAGCAACTTAACTGGCTTGAACTGACAAACATGTTGCTTCTTTCCCAACTCACATTTGTCCAAAGAGCATTCTACCAACCCCACAACACACCTATACTCTCTAACCTCTTAACCCCCTACTCTAATCTGAACTCCCTCCGTTCATCAAGCAAACTACTAGTTTCCTTAACCAAATCCAATAACCTAGCAGGTGATTCCCTTTTCTCGAATACCATTGGAAAACACTGGAATCAACTTCCTACTGAACTTACTTCCATTGCATCTACTGTTCTGTTTAAACAAAAACTCAGAATCTACCTTAAAAGTCACTGGATGTGTCCCTGCTCTAATCCTGATTAAAGTAATTTCCTTCAGTTAATCCTTCTTTTCTCTTCCCTATTCTTCTGTACCTCCTGCTTCTTCCCTTAGCTTTCTTTCTCTACCTTTACAGACTCCTTTCTTCATTTTTCCTCCTTATGGCTATGAATCTCTTTCCAACAAGTATTTGTCTGTTTATATCTGTTCTCTCTCTATTGCTGCTTCTCTTTCCTTGATCTTACACTCTCTCTTCTTGGTGTTAAAATATGTTAGTATGCTCAACATGATGTTACTTAGTTTCCCTAGGAAGTTAAGTCCTTTTCTTTCTTTTGGTAACATTTTCATTTCTCTTTCCCTGCTCTTACACTTTCTGTTTTCTTGGTTTTAGAATTACGTAATAATATGTATTATGATATTATTTGGATTATCTACATAGGTAAAGTTCTATTCTTTTGTGTAACCATTTTCTTTGTCTATATCCTACCAGTCTGTATTTGTTAATTGTGCTCATGATGTATCTCCTTTTGTCTAAATGTGGAGCTTTTCTCCCCGGGCCTCTGCTGAAAATGGAAATATATCCAGTTGGACTAGCCTGGTCAACAAATGTAAAATAAATAAATAAAAATAAATAATGTGAAAGCTTTTTAAAAAATTGAGGCTTACCTGTTATACTTCGATGATGAAAATAGTTGAAAGCTCAAGCGTAAAAAAACATACTCTGTGTTACTTCTGATCTGTATAGTTTATATAATTATGTTATGACCTTTTGATTTCACATCTCTGTCTTTTGTCAACACAGCATCAACTTAGACCCCTAAACAGATTTGACCATATCTGATATCCACATTGTTTTGAAAATGCATCACATAAGCATCATATTTCTTCATTGTCTTGACATGCAGTAAGGCTGCATAGCTTTAGTGCTACTAATATGCCACTTTTTGTGTAGAACATTGAAAGGATAGTGTTATCAAATTGCATCAGATATTTGCAACATTTTGCTGTACATCTATTTGGGGGTGCTATTATTTTCTCAGGTTTCTACAGTTTCTTAGTCACTCTGATTTCCCATCAACTTCATTTGCTCCCTTTTAAGATATTTTTAAACTAGATGTTAATTATCTCATCAACCACTATTACTATCTCTTGCCCCCTTTCTGAATTTGGTGTCACCATTGCTGTCTTCTGTTTGGCTTAACACTCCATTTGCAGGCTGCTGGTTGCCATATTCATTATTTTAAATTAAATTATGTTTTAAACCATTTACAGACACATTTTCATCATTGTCATCCTTTTTGTACCTGCTTCCTTGCCATCTGCATTGAATATACTTGTGCCACTGGTAAAAGGTTTCAGTTTCTTTACAAATTTTCCTTAATGTCACTAATGGAGTCATTACAAAAGTCTGATCCTGTTATTCATCCACTGTAGTATGCCAGTTTTCACCATCTTTTCTTCTGAATGGATACTGTTTATTTTTACCTCCTGTTGCTGTTTGTTTCATCAGTGTTTTTCCGATACTGACATTGTACAAATCATTCCAAGTCTTTTTGATGTCTCAAAGGCTAAAAAATGCTTCTATGTTCTGGTTGTAAAACTAAGCCCAATAAATACAGGCAAACGATAGCACTTAGCAAATGTCACTTTCGTGTTGGTACATGAATAAATGAGTCTTCATGGGTTCTGTTTAAGCAGCTTTATTCTATACAAACACATTACTGTAAAGCTTATTTGATTACGACTAAAAAACTTATATACAAACTAACTGTTGTGATCATACGTGCTTTCACACTGGCTGCTTCTTCAAAATGGCACTTGGGATTGCATGTGTCTGGAATATATACATGCATGCACAGCCTTGCATGCTTCTTAAAGACATAGCATGTACACGCTGCACTTTGATCTACATCCTCCATCTTTGAGAAATAGATCATTCAACTTGTCATGAGATATTTAGCATGCAGAAATCACAAATAATGTAGAGACATGCATTATACAATACTAATTAGACATCTATATACAATCAAGTCCACGTTGCTGTGTATTTCACACTGGGTTTAGAAACTCATCCATATCATGTGACATAAAATTGAGAATCGGTTTTAGCAACTGGAACAGTCTCTGCAAAATGTTAACCTGTGGAATGTTCAAATTACTTTGTAGAACAGAATCAGACTTTTGAGCACAAACTGGTCTGGAAACAATGTCTGACTCAGTCTTTGATTTGCTTGACAGATACAATGTTGTGATTGAAATGGTGATGATTCTGGTACAGGAAGGAGATGTCTGCAATTCCTCCTATACTCTACACCCTCAGATCTTACCCAATAAGATCTTGGCTCAGCACAGATGCCTGTTACCTGTCCTATTCGATCAAAACCTTTCATTGTCTGGATTCGTGCCATCTCTCCTTCCCTCAATGAATGAAGAAATCTGCTCAATCTGTCATAACTAAATTTCTGGATCTTACGCTTCCTCAACAATTGAGCCTTGATGGTTTTATTGTTCTTAGAGTTAGGCTGCAACAAACTTGATGAAATAGGTAGCATAGTTCTAGTTTGTCTGGAAAGTAGTCTTTGAGCAGGTGAGCCAAGAATATTGTCATGAGGTATGTTTCTGAGATTCAAGAATACATTGGTATTGTCACACTTTAACTTTTCAAGTAATTGCTTTGCACTCTGTACTGCACATTCAGCTAGACCATTGGATTGAGGATATTCAGGACTACTTGTGACATGTACAAAGTCCCATTCTCTCACAATTTTCTGAAACAACTGGCTAGTAAATTGAGTACCATTGTCAGAATAAAGCTTATGAGGGCTACCATGAACTGAAAAATGACGTTTAAGCTTAGTGATAGCTGTTGTAGTAAAGTTTGGTAGCAAATCAATTTCAAACCAGTTTCAGTAAGAGCCTACCAAAACCAAATAGTGTTGATTATTACATTCAAAGAAATTAGTTGCAACAGTAGACCAAGGTAGTTCAGCTATTGGATTGAAGTGGTTCTTTTTGCAAATATGCTCTGGTACTATTACATATTGAACAAGAAGAAAGAACACTATCAATGCCTTTGGATAATGAAGGCCAAAATATTAGTTCTCTAGCCCTTCTCTTAGTGGATGATAAACCTAGGTGGCCATGATGCAATACCTGAGCGTATTCATTCTGTAATGAAGCAGGAGCAACAATTTTAGGATGTTTGAAAATTATACCATCTTCCGTCAACAATTCATCTCGGTAAGGAAAGTATGATTGCACCTCAGGTGGTACACTAGATTGTTTTGATGACTATCTGACATTGATGTAATGACTGAGCTTTTGTGAAATTCAATCAGCCATAGTGTGATCTCTCAACTCATCAAGTCTAGTGGTGGAAAAATTACACACTGATATAACATCAAAGTCAAAATTTTCAGCATCAAGCAGTTCTGTTGCACTTCTAGGTAATCTGAATAAAGTATCAGCCAGATAAAGCAATTTACCTTTAGTGTAGACCATTTTGAAATTGTACTTTTGCAATTTGACCATCATTCTTTGTAATCTCACCAGAGTAGAATGCATAGGTTTCTTGAGAATATTAGCTAGAGGCTGATGATCAGTTTCAATTTGAATAGCTCAACCATAAATATAATCATGAAATTTGGAACATGCAAAAACTATGGCTAGAAGTTCTTTCTCAATTTGAGCATAATGCATTTCAGTTTGAATAAGTGTTCTAGATGGATAGGCTACTGGTTTTGTAGAAAAACTGCACCAAGACCAAAATTAGTAACATCACAGGATAGGACAACTGGTTTACTCACATCATAGTACCTTAATGTGGGGGGGGGTCACCATTTTCTGCTTAAGGTCATCAAATGCTTTCTGATGATGTTTTATCCATGACCATATGACATTATTTCATGTTAGCTGTCTTAACGGTGCTGTCAACTCACTGAAATCTGGTATAAACTTGCCCAAATAGTTGGCCATGCCCAGAAAATGCTGTAAACTCTGCACATTATCCGGTGCTGATATCTCTAAAGTAACCGTTTGTTTGGCTGGGTCAGGTTTTAAACCTGTACTTGTAAACAAATATTCTACATAGGTCACTTCTGGAAGTATGAATTTGCCCTTCAGGGGATTGAGCTTCATATTTACTTCACATACTCTATCTAGAACTTACTTGAGGTTTCTGTCATGCTCTGCTTCACCATTGCCTCCAACTAGTAGATTGTCTACTAGCACAAGGATAACCTGAAAAAATTTGCTCCACTGCACACTGAAAAACTTCACTTGCAGAATTTATTCCAAATGGCATCCTTAGAAATGTGTATCTGCAAAATGGGGTACTTAAAGTAGTTATAAATGAAGATCTGCAATCAAGCATCATTTGCCAAAATGAACTCTTTACATCCAAAACAGAAAATACAGTAGCATTTGGTATTAGAGCTGCGACTTTGCTCTACTGTGCACATTGGATGATATGGCCTCTTTAATGCTTTGTTCAAATCTCTAGGGTCAATGCATATTCTGATTTCATCTGAGCCATTATTTTGAGTGGCTACCATGGATGACACCCATTCAGTTGGTTCAGTGACTGGACAAATCACACCTTGCTGCACCATCTTGTCCAACTGAGCTTTGACCTTATCTTGCATAGCTATTGGAACTTTTCTTGTTGGTCTGACAACTGGAGTGACCTTGAGGTATAATTTCATAGAATACACAACTGGAAGCTTGCCCAACTTGTCATAAAAGACATCAGCATACTCTGAGAAAATGACTTCTGCAAAACTTGAACTTAGAACTGCACTCACATGATGAACTTCTTTAGCAATAGAAAGCAGATTCATTCTCAAACTATCTTTAAGACCTAATAAAGATTCACTGGTCTTTGGACTACATAGAATAATAAGTTGTAACAGTTTTCAGCCAAATAACATGGAAGCATTACTGAACCTTTGGTTTGAATTTCTTCACCTCCATACGCAACACATCTTGTACTGCTGGTTACATTGAGTAGTTTGTTGGTTTTCACTTTTGCAAATGTATCTGCTGATATAACATTGCACTTTGATCCAGTGTCTACTTTGAGCTCTGGGGATTTCCCATTGATCTGAACTGTGCAAAACACTTCACTCCTTGTTAATAAATTTACTGCATCAGCTTTTTCTCCCAGCACTGATACACCATCTACATAGAAAGCTGATTGTTTTGATTCTACTTGATCAACTCTTTACAACTGGTTGAGGTTTTCTTGACTTGAAAAAAACTTTTGAAAATGGTTCCATGTTTTGCACTTATGGCACTGCTGGCCATATGCTAAACATTTCTCGCTTTTAGCTTCATGATTTGCACCACAGTTTCAACAGTTAACAATAAAGCTAGACTTGGGTTTTACTGACTCACACTTGTATGGCACTGAGATGGTGGTGGAGTTTGCACTTCTGGAACTTTCTGGAATACTTGGCACCTTCTTTGGAATTCCTATGGTTGCTCTTTGCGTAGGCCTGTTTCTACTTGCCACATGTTGTATACTGTCTATGTTTGCTCTGGAGCTTACTGAAACCATGCTTTTGTCATTTGTAAGCATGTTCATGTGCCTTTCTGTCACCTCGTGGATCTAAGAAATCTCTCTTGCCTTACTTAATGTCAAATCACTGTCATGAAGCAAAACCTCACAGCAGCACTATTAATACCACATACAAGTCTGTCCTTTATCAGCTCATCTTTTAAGTCACCAAATCAACATGTGTTAGCCTTGTTCCTCAAGTCAGTTATATAAGCTGCAAATGTTTTCCCTGGCTTCTGATTACTTGTGTAAAACAAATGCCTCTCTAATGTAATGTTCATCTGGGGGATGCAGAATGCTCTGAAATTACACTTTAAACACTCTGGGTCTTCTCTGGATTCAGCTTGCACAAACATATAGCACCCTGCACCTTCACCTTCATACACTGCTTGTGCATATACAAATGATTGCTCTCTTTCTATAGCCTCAGATCCTGATAGATTCAACAAAATAAATGCCCTTGTGTGTGCATTCTAAATCTGCCTGGCATATTAACACATATCAGCGAAGAGTCTTGCAAATATGTACAAATATACACACATATACATATATACATACGTGCATAAGTAATTGGCATGAACATTCAACTTGGCTAAAGCTCTTCTGCTTTATATCTGCACTTTCTTTCTTTGTGCTTATCGGTATTGTGTGAATGAATAACCAAGTAGTGCTTTCAGTTGACTGGACTTTGTGAAATAAGCCTCTCGGGTTTCTCAATGCTTTACTGCACTTTGTGAAATACCTTTGCAAATTTCTTAATGCATCACTCTCCTTTATGAAATAACTTTAAATTTATTGATGCTTTATTGTACTTTGTGAAATAACTTTTTAGTTTTTTCAATGCTTTACAAAACTCAGCGGAGTAGCTTTTCAACTTATTTACTGCTTTATGGAGCTTAACAAAATACTTTCTCAGACTTTGAAATGCTTTATGAACTTTGATAATTTACTTGGACTTTGCAATGCTTTTATGAATTTCGATAACTTCCTCAAACTTTGCAATGGTTTTATGAATTTTGATAAGTAAAGGCACCGATGCTTAATCATCAGCTATTGGAACTGGTAAAGGCAAAAATGCAAAAGTAGTTGCTTGGAAATTTATCGACAGAGGCAGGCATGGAACAGTCATGCATTATCACTTATTAAAGTCATCACTTTAAGAAACATTCAAGACCTTTGCGATGCAATTGAGCAATTCATGATCACTGAAATACTCTTGTAACCTTTTATAAGAAACACCTTTCTTTAATACTAGAAACTCGTTACGTGATTGCACAATGCGAACAACCAGATTTTGATTGCTCAAATTCAATGCTTCTTGAGATATATGCACTTTCTAAATAACTAGATGCAATACACTGAAATGTTTCCAAAATGGTGACACCTTGCCAGACAGCTCCTTACAGTACAAGAAGCACTCTGTAATGGTGGCACTCTGCAAAAAGCCACACCGAGCACAAGAACTTTTCTTCAAACAACCATGTTTCAATTGAATAATATGAGATAGTTGCACTCTCCTCACAGTGAACTCTTTGAATTGCATGTGCAGTAATAAGCACATACTGTAAGCACTTTTACACACTCTGAGATACTTCAAATGACTTTAGTTACTTTTGTAATATCAAACAAAGTCATAGTTATGTCCAAACACAGCAGTTTGCCCAACATAGCAGTCACCTTGCTTTATATTTATTTTTTTCTACTGTGCCCATTTTCTTTCTCATTTATTTATTATTCTTTGTGCTCATTTAAACTCTCTTCTTTTTTATGCCCAGCGTACTTTCTTTGTGCTTGTTTTACTCTAAACATGCCCAGTTATGCCTTCAACACACTCTCATGCTCGTTTTGTACTTTAATATGCTTGTTTTATCTTTAACACGCTTGTTTTATTATCTTTAACATGATCGTTTTGTACTTCAGACACATTCATTTTGTCAAATACTTTATCTTAAATATTCTCTTTAGTTAACAAACTTTTTGAGCTTTCCACTTGCCTGATAATGCAGTTTATGCCTTGTAATGCCTTTTCTTGCCTCTGCATTAAGTAAATAACTTGTGTTGCTTTTCATTATCTTTAATGCTTTCTGGTTATGTTTGCACTGTTTTCTCTTGGTTTTCTCTTCACTGTCACCTTTACATCTTATTTTCTCTTGGTTTTCTCTTCGCTGTCACCTTTACATCTTAATTTTTCTTGGTTTTCTCTCCGCTGTCAACTTTACATCTCATGACTCCAAATGTTTTGTTCTTTTCCATCCCGGTTCTGACACCATGTCACTTTTGTGTTGGTACACAAATAAATGAGTCTTCATGGGTTCTGTTTAAGCAGCTTTATTCTATACAAACACATTACTGTAAAGCTTATTTGACTATAACTAAGTTATATAAAAAGTAACATTTCCTTATACAAATGCAAGTTTTTTTGAGAGGGAAAGTACAACTTTCTTACATATTCCATTACAAAAACCTTTGTTAAATAATGCAGAGAAACCATGTTTGCACTGTTGAAACTATGGTGCAAATCATGAAGCTAAAAGCGAGAAATGCTTAGCATATGGTCAGCAGTGCCATAAGTGCAAAACATGGAACAATTTTCAAAAGTTTTTTCAAGTCAAGAAAACCTCAACCAGTTGTAAAGAGTTGATCAAGTAGAATCAAAACAATCAGCTTTCTATGTAGATGGTGTATCAGTGCTGGGAGAAAAAGCTGATGCAGTAAACGTATTAACAAGGATTGAAGTGTTTTGCACAGTTCAGATCAATGGGAAATCCCCAGAGCTCAAAGCAGACACTGGATCAACATGCAATGTTATATCAGCAGATACATTTGCAAAAGTGAAAACCAGCAAACTACTCAATGTAACCAGCAGTACAAGATGTGTTGCATATGGAGGTGAAGAAATTCAAACCAAAGGTTCAGTAATGCTTCCATGTTATTTGGCTGAAAACTGTTACAACTTATTATTCTATGTAGTCCAAAGACCAGTGAATCTTTACTAGGTCTTAAAGATAGTTTGAGAATGAATCTGCTTTCTATTGCTAAAGAAGTTCATCATGTGAGTGCAGTTCTAAGTTCATATTTTGCAGAAGCCATTTTCTCAGAGTTTGCTGATGTTTTTTATGACAAGTTGGTCAAGCTTCCAGTTGTGTATTCTATGAAATTATACCTCAAGGTCACTCCAGTTGTCAGACCAACAAGAAGAGTTCCAATAGCTATGCAAGATAAGGTCAAAGCTCAGTTGGACAAGATGGTGCAGCAAGGTGTGATTTGTCCACAGATATATTTTTTTACATATTCAGCATATTTTTTGTGTGGTGCCATGTCAAACATTTCGCTAAAACTTAACCAGACATATCCATGGCTATTCTTTTGGTTAACTTCCCTTAAACGCACAAAAGATTCCATGATTACAGCATCAGAATACACTATTAAGTAAGTATGTCATGAAATTATAACCATCAATCCATGCTGTTTTAAACCTATTGCTTATCATTCTTGGATACATTTTAAAATGATTTTGATGCTTCCATTCCACCATTTTCTCAACAACTGGTATTGAAATGGCTTTTCTCAACAACTGGTATTGAAATGGCATGGTGCTTTTGTTCAGACTTCTGCTCTGATTCATCTTTCCTGAAGAGAAATTTAATTTGCTTTCTTTTAATCTGTAGGAGGATTTTATTCTTTTGGAATTTTATAACATTTAATTAGTGGTCTTAATATCTTTGCCTTCAGTTTCCCAGGAATTCTTAGGAAAATGTTAGTCCTATTGTCTTGTTTGCTCTTCATGATTAATTTTACTGTAAAAGAACTGATATTAACTTTCTTATTCTGCTTTTACTAACTGAATATAATACATTTCCTATTGCATCTTTAGTAATATAGAACATAAATGATAATTTAGTAGTCCTGCCTTATCAATACTTTCCAATTCCATCCACACCCATTTTTTCTCATGGTATACATGGTTGTCATTAAGTATTTTAAATGACTGCAACACACTGAGTGTAACAAGCAAATTGCATGAGATGTTGAAACACATATTACAGATTACATTCTGGTAAAATACCTGCTGTCTCATTGAACATCATCTTGTATTTTAAAATGACTGTGCCTTCCGCTCGGAGTTAATGCTCCATTGTAAGTAGCAAAAACGAAGTAAATAAACAAAATGCAAAGGAGCAAAGCAATGAAGGAGTAGAAAATACTATGTCCCATTCACAAATACACTCGCAGAAATAATGTATTCCAACACTCTCGAGTGAGAACGAGTAGATATATTTTAATTGCAGTGCAGGTTAGCGCTTTCGCTGGTAAGCTTCTTCAGACCGTATACAGTATCCTGTATATGGTCTGAAGAAGCTTACCAGCGAAAGCTCTAACCTGCACTGCAATTAAAATATATCTACTCGTTCTCACTCGAGAGTGTTGGAATACATTATTTCTGCGAGTGTATTTGTGAATGGGACATAGTATTTTCTACTCCTTCATTGCTTTGCTCCTTTGCATTTTGTTTATCATCTCGTATTTAGCAAATACTTTTAAGCAAAGTATATTTATTCCCAGATATAGAAATTGCAACAGGTATGACAGGAATGTAGTGCTGCTTATATGAACATAGAATATTGCCTTCATTGAGGCATGACCTTCTTCAGGAACCTCTGTGCTCTATTTCTTATGAAAAAAACTTTCTCTGAACTTAAGATGTACATGTGGATAATTTTCAAAAATGTTTGTTCTTACATATGTCACCTGCTTGCATTTGCAGTCTATGAGCCCATCATAAATTAAAGAAATTTAGAGCACAACCTAGAGCTGTTTACTGAATTTCCTGTTTGCACTTATTTTTAAAATTGTTTTTTTCTCAAAACTTGCATTTTATCTGTCTTTGGCCTAGCACTCTTGTGTGGGGTCATTTACTGCACTGTTATAACTTGCTGATACTTGTTAACCTCTGCTATCTCTGAAAAAACAAAAACAAAAAAAAAAATCTTGCTTTTTTCCCACTTTTCTGAGATTTAAAAAAGTTCAGTTACAGGCTTGCTGTTCTTGAACTGTTTGTAAGTTTCTGTGAGGCCATTTTTTGCTTGGGCTAAAGGAAAGTCTCTCTGTTGATCAGTGGCAGTGAAAAACATTGAACAGCCTGCCTGCCATTGTGGGAGTGGTTACTGTCTTGAAACTGTAGTTTTATTGGCCATTTTGGGTCAATTCCAAAACTCCTTCATCTTCCTCTTTTAAAACCTGGTTGCCTCACGGTTTTGGCATCTTTTCAGGCTTGTTGGCTGTTGGTGAAGCACCCACCAAGAGGAGAAAACACTGAGGGAAGAAAGGAGCCACTTTTGAGACTTTAAGTATTTTTCCTCTGTTTATTTGCTAAGTTTTTCTGCATAGCCACCTATTTTGAGCATTTTCTGGCTTGTTAAATTTGATTTCTGCATTAGTAACTGTATTTAGAGCACAACCTAGAGCTGTTTACTGAATTTTCTGTTTGCACTTATTTTTAAAATCGTTTTTTTTTTTCAAAACTTGCATTTTATCTTTCTTTGGCCTAGCACTCTTGTGTGGGGTCATTTACTGCACTGTTATAACTTGCTGATACTTGTTAACCTCTGCTATCTCTGAAAAAACAAAAAAAACAAAAAAAAATCTTGCTTTTTTCCCACTTTTCTGAGATTTAAAAAAGTTCAGTTACAGGCTTACTGTTCTTGAACTGTTTGTAAGTTTCTGTGAGGCCATTTTTTGCTTGGGCTAAAGGAACATCTCTCTGTTGATCAGTGGCAGTGAAAAACATTGAGCAGCCTGCCTGCCCCTGTGGGAGTGGTTACTGACTTAAAACTGTAGTTTTATTGGCCATTCTGGGTCAATTCCAAAACTCCTTCATCTTCCTCTCTTAAAACCTGGTTGCCTCGTGGTTTTGGCGTCTTTTCAGGCTTGTTGGCTGTTGGTGAAGCACCCACCAAGAGGAGAAAATGCTGAGAGAGGAAAGGAGCCACTTTTGAGACTTTAAGTATTTTTCCTCTGTTTATTTGCTAAGTTTTTCTGCATAGCCGCCTATTTTGAGCATTTTCTGGCTTGTTAAATTTGATTTCTGCATTAGTAACTGTATTTAGAGCACAACCTAGAGCTGTTTACTGAATTTCCTGTTTGCACTTATTTTTAAAATAATTTTTTCTCAAAACTTGCATTTTATCTGTCTTTGGCCTAGCACTCTTGTGTGGGGTCATTTACTGCACTGTTATAACTTGTTGATACTTGTTAACCTCTGCTATCTCTGAAAAAACAAAAAAAAAAACAAAAAAAAATCTTGCTTTTTCCCACTTTTCTGAGATTTAAAAAAGTTCAGTTACAGGCTTGCTGTTCTTGAACTGTTTGTAAGTTTCTGTGAGGCCATTTTTTGCTTGGGCTAAAGGAAAGTCTCTCTGTTGATCAGTGGCAGTGAAAAACATTGAGCAGCCTGCCTGCCCCTGTGGGAGTGATTACTGACTTGAAACTGTAGTTTTATTGGCCATTCTGGGTCAATTCCAAAACTCCTTCATCTTCCTCTCTTAAAACCCTCTTTTGCGCGGTTTTGCATGTTTATGAGCATAGCGCAACAATGGGCAGCACCGCCTAATTGGGTTTATACTATTCCTGGCTCCACAAAGTCTGCTCTTCACTTTTTCCCTTAGAACTGCTCTATCTCTCAATTTAAACACCATATTCTCATTCTAAGGCCCTTCACTGGTCCAATTAAGTAATCCTACAAGTTAGCACTATTAAACCATAAGCACTACTTACTCTTATACTCTCTACGATTAACCTGTCCTCTAGTGGTCCATCTAAAATTCAGTTTCCTTATTACTCTAGCATGTCCAAAGGTCAGTCAATGGTTTCCTCTCCAGTCCAGCTGGTGAATCTGGGAATTTTGAGGCAATGTTACAACTGTCTCATGTACACGGACAACCCTCTCCTCCTCCAAACAGGTTCAAATATATGTGAGAGATGCAACTATTTAGCCAAACTGGAGGCTGAGCTCTCTCATCTCAAAACTGGTGTAACCAGTCAGGAGGAGAAGGTAACCTCACACAACACAATTCCAGTATCACATAGTCCCACCGCATCAGCGAACCAAACACATAAATACACAAAAACATACTCGGAGGCTCTAAATAAAAATCTACCTAAGCAACAGAGACCTCCAAAGCAGACATCCAAGCAAACGCTACCTCAAAACAAAACACACACAACACATAACCCACAAAGTCAGTGTGCCAAGTAGCCACAGCCCTTAAGGCTGAATAACACACCTGATACTCTTGTTATAGGTGACTCTATTGTCAGACACACTGACGTCCCGCTCACCAGGCTGAATAAAGAGAAGGTCACAGTGAGCTGCCTGTCGGGTGCTAGGATCCGACACATAATGCAAGCCCTCAGGTCACTCCAAAGCAAATACAAATATGACTCATTCATTGTACATGCTGGTGTGAATGACCTGAGACGTACCTCCCTGGACTACATGAAAAGAGACATAGAGGAGCTCTCTGATCGTGTAGCCCAGGCTGGTATGACCCTGACCTTGAGCAGCATCTTACCCTCACCTAGAATGATGCCACAGTACAAAGACAAAATGATCGATTTTAACAATTGGCTAAAATGTTGGTGTCATTCAAAGGGGATCCAGTGTCTGTCAGCCTGGGATGACATGCTCGACAAGCCACGTTGCTTCACTAGGGATGGCTTGCACCTGTCACCACTGGGCTTTCGGATATTGGCAAAGGCTCTTGCCACCCCATAGTGCCTTTTTTAGGCAAGGCTCAAAAGTCAAACCCACCCCCATACACAGCACAAGGAACAAGAAACTAAGGGTAATGCTGCTAAACGCCAGAAGTCTTAACCTCAAGATGCATGCACTCGAAGCTCTCCTCAGTATGGAGAACATCGATATCTGTGCAGTGACAGAAACCTGGTTCAAGGCTCCAGAGAGCACCCCAGCACTACCAGGCTATACCTCATATCATGCTTTTTGGCCCCAAAACCTGGACCGAACCACAAAAGGAGGGGGAGTTTCCATATTTATCAAGGATATCCACACCTCCAGGTTAGTGGCATTGCAAGAAGTATCGGAGACCAACCATGTGCAACTAACAGTGGGCAAGACTGCTTTTCAGTTTATAGCATCCTACAGACCACCCTCTCAAAGTTAGGAATCCCATTCGGCTTTCCTGAAAACACTGGAGAACATGAAGATCTCTCCGAACACCATTATATTGTGCGACTTCAACTACCCAAACATTGACTGGAAGCACTACTCAAGCCCCAGCACCTTAGCCCAAAGATTCCTGGAAATTATAAACTCAAATGCTATGGAACAACTAGTCACGACTCCCACAAGAGGGGACAACATACTAGACCTGATCTTTACCAACATGGGGACTCTATGCTCCACACCAGAAGTATATCCCTCATTGGTAAGATCAGACCATAAATTAATTTCACTGGATGTCCACATCCCGACCCCACCCCCAGCCCAGAAAACCACAGTGAAAAACTTCTCAAAAGTGAACTTCTCACTTCTCAAAACTGAAGTGGAATCCTTCAAGGCCCCAGGGCCAGGGAAAACTACAGCCCAAACTGCAGAATCCTATATAAATGCATTCTATGGACATCTCCAGAAATGCATGGATCATGCTATCCCAAACAAAACCAAGACCCAATCATCCAAAGGCAGGCGTCCAGTCTGGTGGACCCCTGCCATAAATAAACTGTACAACAGAAGGAGGAAGCTACTACATGATAGAGCAAAATCCCTAATAGGGAAGGCATCTCTGATCAGTACTAGCAAAAAATTACGATCCCTCATAAAATCCTCCAAGGCCAGCTTTGAGAGAAAAATTGCACAGGACACCAAAGACAATCATAAGGCTTTTTTCAGTTATGTTAGAAACCTGGGATGCAACTCCCAGACTTGTTCTGAGTTGATTCTAAATGACAAAAAATACACTGAACCCACAGACATCGCCAATATCCTGGCAGACAGGTTCAGTGCAAACTTCTCCACCCTCCCCCCCCCAAAAGAGCAAGTATCTATCCCGGCAGAGGGCTGCCTCCCAAACATCTCAGATGCTCAGATGAAGGCTGCCCTCTCAAAAGCAAAAAACACTGCTTCCATGGGACCAGATGGCGTCCCAGGTTGCATCCTATATGAACTACAAGAGGAACTAATCCCTCAAATAAAACAGCTATACAATCTCAGCCTCACTACAGGATATGTGACCACAGAATGGCGTACAGCAACAGTGGTCCCACTCCACAAAGGTGGAGCCTCTACGGACCCTGGAAACTATCACCCCATAAGCCTGACTAGCTTAGTCTGCAAGGCTATGGAGAGGATCATCATGGAGCTCATAAACAAAGACATTGGGGACCTACAGACACTAGATCCTACCCAGTTCGGCTTTGTCAAGGGCAGATCCTGCCTTTTGAACCTGGTTGACTTTTTTGAAACAGCCACCAAAGCCATAGATGAAGGGAAGGTAGTCCACACAGCCTATCTGGACCTTGCAAAGGCATTTGATACAATACCCCACTCGGGCATCATAGATAAGCTATCCAGCTTAAATATAAACCCCTATGTCACAAGATGGGTCGCAAACTGGCTCAAAGACAGAACCCACAGAGTGAGAGTTGCTGGAGCCATGTCAGACTTGAAACCGGTCACAAGTGGCATCCCATAGGGTTCTGTCCTGGGACCACTCTTGTTCGGTATATACTTTTCCAAGGTACAGGCAAACGTGGGAGGACTATGGCTCACCAAGTTCGCAGACGACTGCAAACTGGGCGCCATAATCAACTCTCCAGCTGACACAAACATCCTTCAAAAAGGTCTCACAGAGACAGATAACTGGTGCCAGTGCCATGATTTAAAGCTAAATGCCAAAAAATGTATAGTCATACCCTTTGGCAAAAACAATGTGCCCACAAATTACCACATAGGCAGAAACCCATTAAGTACAGAGAAAGTTATTAGGGATCTGGGGACCCAAGTTGATAGCAATCTCTCCTTTAAAAGCCACATTGCCAAAGTGGTTAGAAAGACCTTCTACATAGCCCACCTCATCACGAAGGGTTTCACATCTAGATCAAGAGAGGTAATCGTGCCCCTTTATTCATCCCTCATCTGGCCCATCATAGAATACAATGCCCCTTTTGGGATGTACCTTACTCGACACCTGCAGCAATTAGAAAGACCCCAAAAGTATCTCACCAAGAGGATCAATGGTCTCAAACAGATGCCATATACTGCTCGGTTAAAAAAACTCCAGCTCTACTCAGTTGCATACCGCCTACTTCGAGGCGATCTATGCCTGACATACAAAGCTATGTCAAATCCAGAATTAATGGACATGCTCCACATCAGTAAATCTAAATCCCTTAGAGCCACACGCTCGAGGGACTTGAACCTCAGCACAGAAATAAATAGAACTTGCTGGAGGGACAGGTTCATAACCCAGAGGCTCCCTTCGCTCTGGAATAGAATTCCAGTTCATGTGAGGCAGAGCACCTCTCTGAATCTCTTCAAGAAGAATCTCGATAAGTGGATGGGCGATCGTAGGTTTGTCCCAGGGATTACTCCCGTGTCACTATTAGACAGAGGCACAGTAAACTAAACCTTAAAAAGGGCACAGTATACTCAAATCAAGGGGTGGCGTAAGCCATACAGAATCGGGCTAGGCTTGTAATTGCCCCAGGGCAGATAGCCTAGTATGAACCTATGGACCTATAAATGTTGCATCCCAGCCATAAATTCAACCCTAACCCCTCTCCCAATAAGTCAACAATTGAAACAACAATAAAATTCAACTCTTATTTCATAGATAGTGTAGCATCTCTAATCAAAGATTCCCCAAAATCTAATCCAAACCCTGCCCAGCAGCCACATACCACCACATGCACTTTAACCTTCAAACCTGTGCACACAACCTATATAAAACTACTCTTAACTAAACTCAAACCATGCTCTACTTCAGCTGATGACCTTCCATGTGAGTACTTTAAAGTAGCAGCTGATAGCATTTCCTATCTTGTTTCAATCCTTATAAATAGGTCAATCCATGAATCCAATGTTTCTTCTCTCTGGAAAAGGTCACACATTATCCCTCTGCAGAAACAAGTAAATTCAACAAACATTACTAACTTTAGACTTATAGCAATCGTATCTCCACCATCCAAAATGCCTGAAAATGTATTCAAACAGAATTGCTAAACTAACTCCTGCAAGAACTCCTATCCCCCACACAACGTGTCTTTCATCCTTCCCATAGTGCTAACACTGCACTTTTAACCCCTGTAGATACTGCCGATAAAGCTAGCGATAATGGCAAACTAGTCTCCTCCTTATTTCTAGACTTGTCTTAGGCCTTCAACACAGTTTATAAAAGCAAACTTCTACTTCAAATGTCTTCATTAGGTCTCTCTCAGCTCACCCTTCTATGATTCAAAATGTTAACTATCTAATAAGTATCATTCAATAAAATGGCACTCTATCATCTCTCACTACCTCCCAGCCACCACCAGTGTACCACAAGGCTCTATCCTTGGTCCCCTCCTCTTTAACATTCTCACCAACACCCTCCACACATCCACACAACAGACCTCCCTAATACAGTAAACAGATGACGCCACACTCTTTTGCACATATGACAACATGGCACACCTCCACAAAATACTGAGGAAGCTGTAACAACTACTGAAACATGGCTTTGTAACTTGCAACTCAGCTCAATCCTAAAAGCAACAAACTGCTACTTTTTTCCTCAAATCCCTCTCTCGTGAAAAAAAAAAACTTTTTTAGACCTCTGTCTCTTGATAATACAACCATTGAAGTCACTTCTTATAGCAAATTATTATGGATGATAGTGGACAGCAATCTTAAATTTGATCTGCATATACAAAATTGTATTAGAAAAACTCATCAAAACCTAGGGATGCTTCATGGAGCTAAAAATGTTCTCACCAACACAACTAAAGCTACACTTGCCACTACTTATCTCCTCCCTGCACTTCTTTATGGCACTCCTATCCTTACTAACCTTCCAGCATCACAAAGATCAAAACTTGAACAATATTATAACAGAGCTGCTAAATTTGCAGCAAATACCCAGTTCAGAACCCACCAATGCATAGTACTAAAAAGCCTAAATTAATTAAAACTACCTCATCAACTAACGTGTACACAGCTTCATTTCACCTATAAAATTATCCAGAATCCATTTGCTTGTCCAACACTAAATAACATTCTACACAATTATGTTCCCTGTCAGTTATTATGATCCAATAATCAAAACCACCTGTGTGTCTACAAACCTATCAAATCTGCTGAGCATTGTATGTACTTGTACTATATTGCTAAGTCCTGGAACTCCTTATCTGTATCCATCAGGTCAATACTTTCCCTCCAGTCCTACAAAACAATTCTGAAAGATTTCCTAACCAAGAGCTGGCTCTGTTCTTGCTCAATAACAGGAAAAATGATATCTCTAAATGTGAACAAATACCTGATCATACCTTACACCTCCTTACTCTCCCTTCTTCACTCACTTCCTCACTCCTATCAGTTTTTCTCCCCTGGCTTTCTCTCTAAATATACTATAAGTCTGCTTGTCTCTCATTTCATATTGCAATTCTTGTTTGTATTATACTAGCTTACCTTTAATATCTCTATAAACTTAATTTCTCTAAATATTAAATCATTGTTGTATAACTTGCATCAGTTTTAACCAATGTTTTCATGTTATGTCTAATTTGGGTATAATTATTTAAATTGTTGTTGTTTTTAAAATTGTCAAATTATTGTTCTTATAATGTTCTCTAATATTTTTGAGATTTTCACCCAGGACCTTCACTGAAAATGGGCTCCTACCCAGTTTGACTTTCCTGGTAATCAAATGTCAATAAATAAAATGAATAAGTAAATAAATAAGTTAGTTCACCTTCAAGTATAGGCACTAAAAATGTGGCATTATCATAGCGTTAAAACCAGCACTTTGCTACCTTATTCTATAATTACATTATAAGTCTAGCAATAAAAATATTTCTTACACTTGATGTTAAATATAGTAGACTGTGACCTCTGCCATACCTTCATCTCAGCTCTGAAAGAGACACAAAGCTGACAAGTATAACACCTTTGTTACAATAAACACTTTTTTTCAGCTTTGACAAGTTGTTCTTCTTTTGGCTTTTCCCGGTTAGGGGTCGCCACAGTGGAACTCTGGTCCACTAATGATTGGCAGTAAATTTTTATGGTGTTGAGGTGCCAGCTTGATGTCCAACCTTCAACGAAGGCATGCCCATTCACGCATGTCTTTTGAATGTCACTCGACCGCGGGGAGGACATGCAGACTCCACATAGAAGGCGCTCCACCTGAGAATCGAACGGGAGAAAGCATATGTGCAATTTAGTCAAAGCTCCATCTGTTAAAAATAATTTATTGTGTCATACTGGTTATGTGAATTATCTGAGAACCTTTGTCAAGTTTGTACATTTTAAGGAAAATACATTCCATGTTTTAATACAAATCCCAGAAGGGGAATAAATAGATGCCATTGAACAATCTGAGGATTTCTAAGATCTTGTTCTATTGTTCTGCATAGATTTTCACTGATGTGTTGCTCAGTATGATTTTATGATGCTAAGTTTGTAACAAGACCTTATCAATCTGACAGTTAGCAATTAGAAAAATGAAAATGGCAGTGTGTCTAGGAAAATGTAGCCTCTGGAATTAAGAAAAATAATGCAGCATGTATCAGAAAGTGGTCCCAAGAATATTTACTTTTTAACATTTATTTTATTGTACATTATGAAAAAATAGGTACAAAGAAGAAACATTTCATCCTTCTGATTACTAAGATAATTACTATAAAAGTATTACATAATAGGAACAACATTTTAGCCTGATTTTCCCATCGGTACTTAATTATCTATTTTAATTAAATGCATTAAGAAATTATGCTCAGATCCCTTACTTTACTGAGGAATTTTGACAGCTAACTGATCAAATGGAAATAATTCATTCATGAGAGAAGTGCTCATTATCATAATAGTATTGAAGAATGTCCCCCAAATGGCATTCATATGAGTTTTAATGTAACAGAAAGATACTCTACTGGAATTAATAAACTGAAGAAGATCTTAATTTACTGGAGA
>NC_056745.1:929688397-929780897 GCF_019279795.1 Protopterus annectens
TGTGTATATATATATATATATATATATATATATATATATATATATATATATATGTATATAAGAGCGCTACAGAATCCTGAAAGACCAAAATCCTGAAGACCAAAATCCTGAGACCTAAATCTCAAAAGTTCAAAATACTGAAAGCTCAAAATATTGAAAACACACAGGATACCAAAGACTTACTATATTCCAGCACAAGTACATACAGAAACAAATAGAAGACAAAACATATTACTCTTCTCCAAGTATGAGCAGGGGGGCAGGCCACCATGCACCCCCATCCCCTTCTACTTAAATATATCAACTCTGAGATTGGACTTAGTATAGTGAAGTGCAATCTCAGAGTTGATATATTTAAGTATCAGGGGATGTGGGTGGCACAGCATGGGCAGTTCAGTGGGGCTTGCCCCACTGTGTTTAGTTGAAGGGTAATATGTTTATGTATGTACTTGTGCTGCATTTCATTTCATTGCATTTCATGTATCTGTATGTTGGCACATAGCGTCTTCAAAATGTCCTAGGCTTGTGCAGAATTGCTATGTAGTTCTGTGAATCCCAGCATAAGAGTGACCACATCTCTTGCATCAAGCACTTCACTGCAATTACTTTATTTAAAATAACTGAACTGTTTTTACCCCAAGCAATAACCAGTTTTGTAGATCTAGTTACAGTCAAATAAGCTTACCAGTGAGACCAAGCCGTGTGTTTCAGGGAGCAACCACTCTAATTACATGCTATTCATTAAATTGTTCTTTTAAAATGCATTCTTCATTATAAAAGAACTTAACAAAAATCACAAACACTTCCAAGGGATACATTCCTACCCAGCTAGATTAAACTGTTACAAGCAGCACCCCAAAGCATCACCAGCCCTTGAGTATTCACCAAGTACAAACTTTATATATTTAGCTTAGTACTAATTTAAGGAAATGCACCAACATTATGTTTTTTTACTCATTCCTTTATGAGGAATTAGCCAAACATTTGGAAGCAAAGACCTGCTCACACAGGCCAGAGTGCAATTCAGTTATTTGTTTATTTATTTAACATTTGTTTTTCCCAGGGTGGTCTAACTGGGTCTACAGAACCTGTTTTCAGCAAAGGCCCAGGGATAAAAGCTACACATACAGAACAAATAGAGTATAATTCAATACAATACAAATGGCATTAGAAATACTATACAAAAATAAGTTGAAAGTAACTATGTTACAAGATTACACAACTAAACAATTCTATCGAGTTAAAACATAGATAGTAATAGTCAAATTCACCATACACATAGCCTATGAGTAGATAGTGCCCAAAATTAGTATGTAGGTAGTGCACTGTATGACATTAACTGCTCTAGTACATGGAAAATAGGATGTGGGTTTCAGTTAGGAAAATAATAGCCAGAAAGTTAGTGATGCAGAAAGACAGTGAGAGAGTTAAGAATAGAGACATTACAGCTTGAGTAGTAATTTAAGGATAGGCTATAGAAACAGAGATGGAGTTAGGAGAGCTTTAGGCCCTTGCAGACTGTGAAGGAATGAAATGTGACAGAAGAGGATGATGAGGCTAGTGTGGAAGAAGAGTAAAGAGATGTGCATTAGGCAGGCTTTATGCAGGAGCAGAGCCATGTCTTTTTGAGATGACTTTTTATAGAGGTTTTGAAATGTGTTAGGCCAGGCATAGACCTGATAGCTAGAGGTAGTGAATTCCATAGTATAGAGACAGAGTAAGAATAGAGATAGTGACCTGGTTTTCTATTGGGTGTTGAGATAGCTAAGAGATTTTTGTCTTCTGATTGCAGGGATCAATTTGGTGTGTAAGGTGTGACTAGATTGGCTAGTACAGGGTAGGTAGTAGGCTTGAAAATAAGGTTGTGCAAGGTGGATAGCTGAATAAAGGGAAGTTGGTTAGGGAGTTCAAGCCAGTTTAATTCTAGTAGTGGTTTACAGTGATCAGCAGTATGGTTTCATGCCAGGAAAAAGCACTACAGATGTGATGTTTGCTCTGAGAGTGTTGATGGAGAAGTACAGGGAAGGTCAGAAGGAGTTGCATTGTGTCTTTGTGGATTTAGAGAAAACATATGAGTGCCTAGAGAGGAGTTGTGGTATTGTATGAGGAAGTTGGGAGTGCCAGAGAAGTATGTAAGAGTGGTACAGGATATGTATGAGGGTAGTGTGACAGTGGTGAGGTCTGCGGTGGGAGTGACGGATGCGTTTAAGATGGAGGTGGGATTACATCAAGGATCAGCTCTGAGCCCTTTCTTATTTGCAATGGTGATGGACAGGTTGACAGACAAGATCAGACAGGAGTCCCCGTGGACGATGATGTTTGCAGATGACATTGTGATCTGTAGTGAGAGTAGGGAACAGGTGGAGGAGACCCTGGAGAGGTGGAGATATGCTCTACAGAGAAGAGGAATGAAGGTCAGCAGGACTAAGACAGAATATATGTGTCTGAATGAGAGGGAGGATAGAGGAATGGTGAGGATGCAGGGAGTAGAGGTGGCGAAGGCAGATGAGTTTAAATACTTGGGATGAACAGTTCAAAGTAATGGTGGTGTGGAAGAAAGGTGAAGAAGAGAGTACAGGCAGGATGGAGTGGGTGGAGAAGAGTGTCAGGAGTGATTTGTGACAGACGAGTACCAGTAAGAGTGAAAGGAAAGGTCTACAAGAGGGTAGTGAGGCCAGCTATGTTATATGGGTTGGAGACAGTGGCACTGACAAAAAGGCAGGAGTCAGAGCTTGACGTGGCAGAGTTGAAGATGTTAAGATTTGCACTGGGTGTGATGAGGATGGACAAGATTAGGAATAAGTATATTAGAGGGTCAGCCCAGGTTGGAAGGTTTGGAGACAAAACCAGAGAGGCAAGATTACGTTGGTTTGGACATGTGCTGAGGAGGGATGCAGAGTATATTGGGAAAAATATGCTAAGGATGAAGCTGCCAGGTAACAGGAAAAGAGGGAGGCCTAAGATAAGGTTTATGGATGTGGTGAGAGAGGACATGCAGGTGGTTGGTGTGACAGAGCAAGATGCAGAGGACAGGAAGAAATGGAAACAGTTGATCTGCTGTGGCGACCCCTAACGGGAGCAGCCGAAAGAAGAAGAAGTGGTTTACAGTGGTGTGTGTGATATCTAGAGCTTGTGGTAAACTTTGCAACTTTCTTGTAGGACTGTTCCATCTTGTTTAGGGTAGAAGTTTGTAAGTTAGTTAGGATAGGGGCACCGTAAAGAAGGAGGGAAGTAAAAATGTTTTTGCAACAGTAGTTTTGGTTGCTGCAGTAAAGAAATGTTTGTTTATATATAATAGACTCCCAATTTTGATGAGTTTTCTTTATATTTTGCTGTATATGGGGTTCGAATGAAAGTTTATTGTCAATCATAACTCCTAGAAGTTTGATTTTCTGCACTATTTCTATGACAGCATTGTCAGATGCAAGGATGTTGAAATGATCAGTGACAGGGGAGGTGTTCTGGGGGTGAAAGACTACAAGTTTAGTCTTATTTGGATTAAGAAAGAGTTGGGCATTTCTTAGCCAGAATTCAACTCCAGTAAAGGACTGTAGAGTTTGGAAAGTAATTCTGGTAGTGATTGAGCAGTACAGATTATGGTGGAATCATCAACGTATTGAATGAGGGTCCCAGGGTGAGAGGCAGTGTGAAGGTTGTTTGTGAAAATGTTGAAGAGTAGGGGGTCTGAGGATGGAGCCTTGAGGGACTCTAGTAGGGTTGTGGAGAAAGGGTGAGAGTTCATTGGACCATTTCACTGCTTGGTTACGATCCTTGATGTAGATCTGAAACCATTTTACTGCATTATGTGAGAAGCCTAAGTTAAACAGTGTGTTCAATAGTAAGGGGTGAGACACTGTGTCAAAGGTCATGAAGAGATCAAGGAATACTGAGGCGGTATAGCATCCTGCATCTCTATCCTTGTTCAGGGTGTCTGTAAAGGATAATAGGGCTGTAACTGTGCTGTAGCTGGGTCGGAAGCCATGTGGAGTTTTGGTCAGAAGATTGTTTTGTGATAGATATTGCATTACCTGCTGATGGATACCTCTCTCGAGAATTTTGGATACGTGCGACAAGATGGATATAGGGCAGACATTGAATGGCTCAAAAGAGTTGTCTCCTTAGTCGATGGGGTGATGTGAGGTTGTTTCCATATGGTAGATACTTCTGATTCAGATAAAGACCTGTTTATAAGGATACTGACTGGGTAGGCAACTGAGTTGGCAGCCAGTTTGAAGTAGTGTGGTGGAAGATTATCAGCTGAGGTGGAGCAGGGTTTTAGTTTTGGTAGTTGTTTCTTAATGGTGTCAGTGGGTATGGGCTGAAATGAGAATGGGGTTTGTAAGACACTTTGTTGAGTAGGAGGGTTATTAATGATAGGGTTAGAAGTAGTTGATGGTCTAGGATTGATGTCTGACAAGGTTGAAAGGTAGGGGGGTTTAGCATAAGGGGTGCTTGTTAGTAGGTGTGATTTTATGAAGTGCTTGTCAAAGGTGTCAGCTATTTGTGATGTAGGGGTATCAGGTGATGGGCTGTGCTGTCTGTTTGCACCAGGGTTAAGTAGAGAAGATATGGAGTGCCATGATTTATTGGGGTTGATTTCATGCTGAAGTTGAAGCTTGGAATAGTATGACTTCTTATCTCTGTTGATTAGTTTTGTCACTTTGTTAAGTAGTGTTTTGAAACTGACATGATTTTGTTAATTTTTGTTTAATTTCCTGGTTATCCAGGCTAGGTCCCTTTGCTTCATCAGGTGTTTACATTCCTTAGATAGCCATGGTGCTGAGTTCTTTTTGATTCGTTTCATAGAAATGGGTATTAAGTATGTGAAGGAAGGTGTTATTAAAGTATAGTACAGCATCATTAAGGGGTAGTTGTTTAAGGGGTGTCCAGTCTATTTCACTAGGAGATAGTTGAATTTATGCTGATAAAAATTAGTCGAGTTCCTAACTGATTTTACAGAGTGTAGTCTTAGTTTTTGGGAGTTTGTTTTAAGGGAATAAGCTGGCAGATGATAGCGCAGGGAACTAGGCAGTGTAGCGGAAGAGGGGTAATTGGTGGGGTGGGACACTAGGATCCAGTCAAGGGTGGACTGGCAGGTAAGATCTTTGCTGTATCTGATTGGAGTATTGATAAGCTGAGAAAAAACATACAGATTTATACTATTTGTGGGGGAGTTGGAATCTATGGTTTGCCAATCAATATTTATGTCTCCTAAGATTATTGTTTTGAGGTTTATTGTTTGGGATGTCCAGGGTAAAATATTTTTCAGCACTGGTATATTTTGAACTTTTGGGATATGTATTACTGTTATGCAAATTCTTTTTGATGTGTTGAGGTTCAAAAAAGAAATTAGCACCTCAGCATTAGAAAATATAGTTATATTACTGGTGTAGGGTGTGATGTTGAGTGTAGAGGGATATAGAAGGGCTATCCATCTCCCCCTTTTTTAGATCTATCTCTTCTGGTTATTGCAAAGTTTGTAGGTATTATATTCTGAGTCTTTTACATTGGGGTGTAGCCATGTTTCGATAAGGGCTAGTATGGTAGGTTTATTTTGATAAATCCAGGCATGCAGTGGGATTATTTTATTACACATACTTCTAAGTTTCAGTGTAAGTATGTTTAAATCTTTGGGGTTACTCTTGTGGTTAGGATTAGAGAGTGGGTCTGGGTTAGGATGTATGTCTCCACATTTGAGTAGATAGGTAATGAGGATTGAGTACCATGGGAAGTGTTTTTTATTCATAGTTAATGGTACTGGTGTCAAGTGTGGTTTCATAGATGGTGAGGAGGCCAATTTGTGGTTTGAATAATATGGGAGGGTAAAGCTGAAAAGTTGGGGGAAGATATTTGAGAAGTTGTGTTGTCTACTGGGGGAAATGGTTGGAGTAGGTTGCTGATGTGTATTGGTGTGTGGGGGTATGAGAGGCTATAGTTGTAGTGAGGTTAGGCAGGTTAAGAGGAGCATGTCAGTTGTGATGGTGGGTTTAAAAAAATAAAAGTGGTATTTATGTGTTATACTGTAATAAGTGTAAATATCTAGTGATATGTGAGCAGGTTAAGGTAAGGTTGGAAATGTTTTGACTTCAGGGTGGAATATGACAATGTGGTTAGGTGTTTTTCCTTGTGGACTGTGGTAAGGAGGAGTGGAGGGAGACGTGATTAGTCAGTTGTAAAATTATGGTGCAATGTTAATTTGACATGTGTATAACAGAAGAGAAGGTGGTAAGCCTGGAGTTAATGTAAGATAGTTTGATGTGTTGATTGTATTGATGGTGGAGTAGAGTAAGATGCAAAGAATTATAGTAGGAGTGGTGAGAATTCAAGGTGATGGATTTAAGGAAAAGCAGATAAGTTTTGGTATATAAAGTTTGTAAGGTTTGAATGAAATGTGGGTGTGGACAAGTAGAGTTGTATATAACTAGGTCATAGGAATGAGGGGGAGTGGCTTGCTTGGGATAAGAGTAGAGGTGCTTGTTTGGGTGGGATAGGGGGCAGGGCAGAGGAGTGGAGTGAGTGGAGCAAATGGAGCAGAAACAACATGGGGGCTGGTGGGTTAGAAGGCAGGTCAGGGGAGCAGAGTGAGTGGAGCGAATGGAGTGGGAACAACACCCTCAGATGGTTTACCGCCAAAAACAATCAGTGAGGTAGAACGTTCATGGATGCAAAGAGAAGGTCTCTGAACTCTAAATACTTGACTTGAGTTACAGCATTTAATTTTATGTTTATGGGATTTTCATTGTCTTTCCAGGGATATATTGCACTGATAAGAGAAAAATATGCTAATAATATGCTTATATTTAAAAAAAGTTCACTTTCAGTGAAAATCTCATATTAAACTTACCTAAAACATGTTTTCCATCTAGACCACTTGTAATTTGTGAACACCAATAAAGGTACCTAGAAGCAATGTAAAATTCCGGTTTACTATGAAAAAAAGGCAGAACCATGAGAACCAGGTCTTCGCAAATTAAATGCTATCTTAACCACAGATTAATTCACTTTTATCTGAAAATTACATGGTAAACTTACTTTAAAATTTGCAGATGACACCACTGTTATAGGCCTGGTCAAAGACGGAGAGGAGGAGGCCTACAAGAAAGAGATTTATTTATTTATTTATTTATTTATTGAAATTTGTTGACCGGGTTAGTCCAACTGGGATTTTGTCCCATTTTCAGTGGAGACCTGAGGAGAAAAGCTCCAGAATAGTACAATAAAAATATTACAGTAGTATACAAGCACAGCAAACAGTAGTATACAAGCACAGCAAACTAGTCTTACAATAGTAACACAATATACAAAACAACATCAACAATAGGTATATGACAGTACAATCCTTTTTTTTTTTTTTTTTTTCGCTATGTAACTGTACTAGTGGGGATAGACAGAGTGATTCCTAAGTGGGGGGAGGAGAGAAATTATGTTGGGTCATAGCAGGGGCAAATTTTGTAATTGAGTAAATGAGTCTTTAGTTTCTTTTTAAATAGTGGGGTGTGAGAGATTGAGCGAATGTCAAGGGGTAGCTTGTTTCAGGCTTGGGCCACAGAGTGTTTGTAGAGTAGCTTGCCTACTGACTTGTTTGGGTGGTAAATTTCAAGCAATTGTTGATTAGAGGTGCGGAGGGGTTGAGATGGGGTGTAGACAGAGACAAGGAGAGATAGGGATGGACAGTTGGATGGTTTAAAGATCATAGAGTGCAATATGTGAAATTGATAGAGATGTAGTAGTTGTGGGAGTTCTAGCCATTGTAGAGACTTCAAAGCAATACAGTGGTGTGTGTGTTGTTTGGGGAGTTGGTGATGAATCTGGCTATTTTGTGGTAGGATTGTTGGAGTTTACTCAGGGTAGTTTTTGGATATTTGTAAGAACTGGGGCTGCATAGAGGAGTGAGGGGAGGAGAAGTGCTTGTCCTAGGGTGAGTCTAGCTTCGGGACTGAGATACTTTTTGTTTTGGTATAACAGACCTAACTTCTGATGTGTTTTCTTTATACATTGCTGTATGTGTTGATTGAATTTTAAGTCATCGTCAATAATGACTCCAAGGAGTTTTGTGTGGGTGTCAGGTATGATAGTTGTGTTATTGAGAGACTTAATGACAAAGGAGAGTTTATGATGATTAAGGGAGTGGGGCAGGAAGAGTAAGAGTTTGGTTTTGGTAGGATTGAGAATCAGTAGGTTTTGTGAAAGCCACTGTTCAGTGGAAAGTAGAGCTGTTTGGGTTAGGGAGTGTAGGTCGGAGATGTTGTTGGCTGTAGAAATGATTGTGGAGTCGTCTGCATATTGTATGAGTGAGGACAGATGGCAAGAGGTGAAAAGGTCATTTGTGAAGATGTTGAATAAGAGGGGACCCAAGATGGAACCTTGTGGAACACCAGTAGAGATAGGTAAGAAAGGAGAAGGGGAAGAGAGACATTTGACTGATTGTTTGCATTCTGACAGATAGCTGGCAAACCAGTTGAGGGTGGGGGAGGAGAGGTGAAAGTTAGAGAGTTTAGATAGTAGTAGTGGATGAGATACTGTATCAAAAGCTTTAGAGAGGTCAAGAAAGAGACAGGAAGTAAGTTCATTGTTGTCCAAAGATTCTGCAATGGTGTGAGTAAAGGAAAGTAGAGCAGTAGTTGTACTGTGAGAGGGGCAAAAGCCATGTTGGGTAGGGGTGAGTAGTTTTTGATTGAGAAGGTGATCCATAAGTTGAGTGTGGATGCATTTTTCTAGTATCTTAGATAGAGGGGACAGAATGGCAATGGGTCGGTAGTTTGAAGGGTCAGTGGAGTTACCTCCTTTGTGGAGAGGGATAGTGTAGAAGGATTTCCAAAGGGCAGGAACAGTAGATTCTTGCATAGATCTATTTATTAATATTGTTACTGGGTAGCGATAGAGTCAGCTGCGAGTTTGAGGAAGGTAGGAGGTAATTTGTCAGTGGAGGGGGAGCAGGGTTTGAATTTGAGCAGCAGTGATTTGATGTAGGCTGTGGGCACAGGCTTGAAGTAAAAAGGTGTAGTGTTAGGGGTGGGTGAGGGGACAGGTACTGAGGAAGAGGTAGGTTGAGAGGGTAGGATATTTTGGATGGAGGAGATAAAGTGTGAATTAAGTAGGGTAGCTGTTTCCTCAGGAGTTGTGTTTGGGTAGGGTGAGGGGTTAGAGGGATTACCAGGGTAGAGGATGTTCTTGAGTGTTGTCCAGAATTTATGAGGGTTTGAGGTACATTTGTTCTGGCCTGAGTTATAGAATGACTTCTTATCTATTATTACCTGTTTTTTAACAAGATTGCGTAGTTGTTTGTATTTGAGTAGAAGAGGAATTTGTTTACATTTGCTCCAGGCTTTCCAGACACTGTTCCTTTGTTTCATGATGGACTTAGTTTCTTTTGAAAGCCAGAGAGCATGATTGGATTTCACTCGAATCTTCCTAGAGGGAGCTAGGGAGTCTAGAGTGTTTAGGAAAATGTTGTTAAAAGTGTTTACAGAATCATTTAGAGGGAGGTGATTAAGGATGGACCAGTCAATGTTATGTAGTATAGAGTTAAACTGTGAAGGATTAAATGTAAATAGTTTTCTGCAGTCTTTGAAAAGGTGGGGTTTAAGTGTGTGAGAGTTGTATCTTAGAATGGAGGTAGGGAGGTCACTAAGGGAGTCAGATAAGGTTGTGGGCTGGTGGTAGTGATGGGGGGTGTTGGTAAGAATCCAGTCTATTGTGGAGCTGGAGGCTAAGGTTTTGTGGAAGCGGGTTGGGGTAGAAATGAGTTGGTGGAAACCGTAAAGGTGAATGCTATGTAAGGGAGAGTCAGTAGATAGTTTTGCCCAGTCTATATTGACATCTCCAAGAATGAGTGTTTCATAGGGTATGTTGAGGGTGAACCAGGATAAGATGTTTTCCAGTATGGGTATATTGTTGCCAGGAGGAATATAAATGGAAGCTACAGCTAGTTTTTTGTGGGTGTTTAGATGGATATTTAGGATGAGAAGTTCAGCAGGGTGGAAGCTGGGAACAGATGTGGGGTAAGGTGATAGGTTAAGGGTGTTAGAGTAGAGGATGGCTACGCCACTACCTTTCTTTGAAGGTCTGTCTGAGCGGTAGATGTTATAGCCAGGAGGGAGGCTTTCACTGTTACTGATGTGTGGTTTGAGCCATGTTTCAGATAGGGTTAGGATGTGTGGGGTTTTGTAAACAATCCATGAGTGTAGCTCAGTAGTTTTATTAGCTAAGCTTTGAATATTTAGTGAATAGAAGGTTAGTTGTTTACCTGGAAGTGAGTTATGAGATAGTGGTTGTGTGTTTGGTAAATCTTTGGGAGAGACTTTTGAGAAGGATGTTGATAAGGTAGATGTGGGGGATGGGGAGAGGGGAGGTGTAGGGGGGCCTGGGTTTGGGTGGATGTCCCCAGCGGAGAGTAGATCTTTTGTGAGAAGAGTAGCAGATGTGAAAGGTTGATAGTATTTGGGTGGTTTAGGTTTAATCTTATTAAATGGTTTGAGAATGTGTAGTATGTGTCTTTTATATAGAGTTGAGGTAGGAGTGTTAAATAGGTTTGGAGAGATGGTGAAAGAAGAAGGAGTAGGAAAGTTGTAGATTGAATGAGATGTTGGAGAATAGAGGAATGGATATGTGAGCTGGTAGTGATAGGAGGTAGAGATACAGAGAAGGGTGAGTAGTGTTGCAGATATAAGTAGATGCAACATGTTTAGTAGTTTGGATTGGGTGTGAAGAGAGGAATTTTGGAAAGGAAGGTAGTGTGGATTGGGTGTGGGGAGAGGAAGTTAGGTACGAAATGTGGGAGTGGAGACAAGTAGGAAGTGGACTAGCAATGGTGGCTTGGCAGGAAGGGGAGGGATGGTTAAGTATAAAGGAAACTGTTGTGGGGGTGGGTGGGAATGGGGGTAGGGTAGGGGAGCGAAGTGAGCAGGGCTGCACCAGCAAAGGAAGAACCCAAAAAAAAAAAACAATCAGTGAGAAGAGTTGAGAGAGAGAAAAGAGAGTGTAGTGATGTAGCTATAAGCAGAGGTAGTGGGCCAGAGATTAGGGTAGCAGGGATTGATCAACTCCTGGTCTGGTGTGACAGCAACAATTTAGCACTGAATGTCAGCAAGACAAAGGAGTTGATTGTTGATTTCAGAATAACTCAAGTACCACATAAACATCTAGTGATGAAAGAGATGACAGTGGACAGGGTCAAGAGTACAACGTTTTTGGGTGTTTATATCACGGAGAACTTATCCTGGTCAGTCCATGTATCCAGCACAGTCAAAAAAGCTCAGCAATGCTTGCACTTTTGAAGGAAACTTAGGAAAGGAAAATTACCAAGCTCCATACTTCAGACCTTTTATAGGGGCACCATTTAAAATGCCCTGACCAACAGCATTGCAGTCTGGTATGGGAGTTGTAACAATCAGGATCAGAAGGCACTCAAGAGAGTTGTAATGTCAGCAGAAAGAATCATTGGCACCTCCCTTACACCTCTGGAGGATCTACACAAATACCAGTGCATGGACTGGACAAAAAAGATTTCCAGCGATCCTGCCAATGGTCTGTACACTCACCTGTCCTCAGGCAGGAGATACAGAAGCCTGCACTGTAAGCCCACCAGACTAAAAAACAGCATATTTCTGTTCTCCATTAGACTGTTGAACTCTTGGGAAAAACGAACCTTGACATCTGTTACATAACTAGCCTATCAAGAGGCTTATTTTATGGATGTGCAATAACTAAGTGCAATACTAAGGTAGCCCACCTATGCAATGAAGGACTGTAAAGTGCAATATACCAACTGCTGCTATTGTTTCAATTTTACTTTGACAATATTACCTTCATATTGTTCCTTGTCTTCCTTGTCTGGGATGGGTGTTGGTCACTGCTGTCCTACTTTACTTGCAAATTGCTACTTATTAAAATTCTACTGTGATATCTTATTAATTTTTCTCTGTCTATGTGTGCAACTGTTTCCTGCATTGAGAATGAAGGATTGTAATTTCGTTCAGCTACACTGCTGTGTAGTTATGAATGACAATAAAGTTTTCTTTGACTTTGACATTTACTTAATTACATTTTTTTTTCATCTGCATTTCTTTAATTATTACTCTTTAAAATGTCAAGTTGTCTATGACCAAATGCCTGGCTATGGGTCATAGGCACAGTTCATGAAATTCCTAAGTATTTGAAGAATAATTCACTTCTAATTGAAATTACTTAAATTAACTTAAGGCAGCTGTGTAACTAAAATATCTTATAATTCATCTGCAATACTTTCAGTAGTTAAGTAGCATACTTAATACTAACTCCAGGCCCATCTCTTGCTGCAGGCCAGGCTTTTCATAGTTTTATGCTAAACAAACTTCCAGTTGTGAAATAAACACAGCAAATTTTACTCACTACAAGTCTAACATCCAATAAACTTATGTGAAAATCACAGCAGTAACTGACTTAGTACTAAAATTATACTAACTCCCTTCCTTTTATTTACAATTTTGTTGAAACCATAGAATGCCTTATAATGCAAAATTGTCAGTTAAAATCCTTATTAAATTAAATGATACTACCAATAATAATAATATCTTTATTATACTATGCCATTTAGTTTCAGCAGCAGATCTGTGTCTCCATTTAGCCATGGAAAATAATTCTTGTAAAGAAAAAAAAGCTATTTTTGAAGATATAATATGGTAGTTGGATCCAAACACTGCAATAATAGGAAAATTAAGATCAGTGGGGCATTTATATGACATCATCATGTCTTCTCTCTTCTTATCTGCTTGCACCAGCCCTTGAAGTGATGATTTTTGGACAGGTGAACTCTGGTCATATATATATATATATCAGTGACTGACAAATATGTAACATGCACTTTCTTATTGGCAATACAAGTTTGTTTCACAATCTCTTCCTTTGAGCATACTCACTATGACTGTTGTTAAATATTTTCATTATTTGCAAATTCAGTGAATCTGTTTTAATGAAGCATTGTGAGACAGTATGTACCAAATGTTACCATAGAAGTGCCTCTTCTACTGTATCTGATTTGGCTTGTAGTCTCCCATGGTTAGTTCCACTCACAAAGGCTGACATGTTTCAGAAATGTTCAGTCCAGCACCAGGATAGGGTCCCATATGCCTATCTTCCTACTGTGCCTCCTTACTGCAGGTCCACATGATAGGTTTGTTCATCAGGTGCCCCTACTGCATCCTACCCCTACTGAGGTTGTGGCTGAGAAGTTTAAGGATGATGACACTGGGAGTGCATTCTCAGATGGTGGTTGGCTCACTCACTGATTTAGTCTACCTGCATATCCAAGACAGCACCAGAGTAGGTAGTGGAGGCTGCACAGGAGAGAGTAGGGCAGGTATATGATGTGGACAGAGAGCCTCCATGAGCAGATTATACATTAGATGAACCAGATGATTTACTGAAGGGTGAGCTTTGTTCTTGCCCTCAGACATCGGTAAAATCAAGAAAGCAAGTGAAACAGAGAACAATGACATTTGTTTAATAAACACTTCCTCTCTTTGTACATACTGTGACTCGCTTTGATTATTAGCAAAGTTTGTGTATCTGTTTTGAAGAAGAATCGAGAGAAGTATGTACTTATTCTTAACCTAACATTATCTTGCTTACTGTACCTGATTTGTCTGATTGACATGAGAGGTCTACTGTATATACTCTTGAGATTTAATGGGAAAACTCTAACTGTGGGATTCAATAAACTCTGTGTAGGTTCTGCTCAGAGCTTACATGGAGTGCATTCTTGTATGCAATACTGTGCATCACATGGCACTGCATAGCCTCACATCATTAATATTAATGATGTGCATTATGCATTTCCAAGGTTTTGCATCTCGCCCCAGTAAATGTGGATCGTTCCAGGACAAAGGGCAAGCATGCATTTTCTGAAAGATATGAAGTACATAACAGAAATGTGTATGTCATTATATATTGACTACAGTTTTCAATGATTTCACAATAAACCAACCATTTTACAAGAAACAGGGCAAATATATAATGCAAATATCTGGATATTCTGCAAAGCTGTGGACAGTCTGCCTTTTATGTTTTAATTAATTTTTCTATGCTTTCTATTGTCAGGTGTGTGCGCCGCTTGGCATGAACATGTTTAGCTGGGCTCAACTGGTTTGCTCAAAGTGCAGCAGCACACAAACATGAGGAATGGACCACCCAGGTTGTAGACAGGACCCAGACAGCCACACATATGAACTGGATGGATTCAGTTAATAATATTGTGCATCATACAACCATGGTAAGAGGCGTTGCACTACATTTAACATTGAGAACCTTACAATAACTACTAAGATAACAAATATCATCTCACTAATCCCATTGCAGCAGGTGTTAAGTGTAGGTGTGGAGTGCATATGGTACAGGGATCTAGTACACAGTGTACAACTTTTGTTTTACTTTTGTGAGATTGCAGATTATAGCAATAAAGTGCAAGATACAAACTGTTTTTTCAACCTTTTTGCTGTAATAGCAGTAAGTGTAGGAGAAACATATATATATGGTAATTTGGCATGCCCATTTACACAAGTGCCTGTATAACTAATAGGCTAGAAATAGCATTGTTTACCACTATTGCTCATCGCTTACCATTGCGCAAACATGGTGACTGCCAATGTGCATCCTCTCCTACCATTTTTGTGGGATGGTAAGCGATGCATATTTTCAAATGTTGCAAATCCAAAATGTGTGCACTCTCAGTAATCACAAGACATGCAATAGGTGAGAAACAGCACCATACAAACTGTAATTAGTGGGAATTGCTCATTAGACATTGAGGTTGAACTATGGCAGGCATGTCTGGAGTTGATGGAGTGTGTGTGTGCTTTTGGGCACAATGCTGAGGTGTCCAGGAGTCCAAGATTTTTGTTGGACTCCTAGTTAGGGAGTGTGGGCCCAGGTTGCTGTGGTGAGACTATTCCAGCTCAGAATATAAATCTGAAGCATGGAATAGTGTTGTCAGGGCCTTAACTGGTGTGACCAATATCCCCTACACAGGTGAGTAATGCAAACATCATTTTGATGACGTTCAGAGGAGGCAGCGGGATATCCCTGACCTTTAGATCAGGGAATGTCAGGCAGGGAACACCCCTCAGATGTGCAACTATCAATTTCAGTGAGTAATTGTAAGAATTAAAAGCTGAGTATGGTCAAAACTGGTATTCATAATGGTGTTCTGTTTTTTTCCACAGGTTTTTCCTGCAGAGGAGAGAGTCTCTAATGTTGGATCCTATTTTGCGCATGAAGTAAGGATGCGAGAAGCATGTGGTATGTATGCATTAGAACAGTACTGTCTAAAGACTATTTTAATAATAATGATAATAATTTGTATAGTACTTTTGTAGCATTAAAAGTTAAGGGCCACTTAGCTGATATTTAATACAGTTGTATCAAATTGAGCATGCATAGTCATTGATTGTGGGTTCAAAAACTGCACTTTCCCAAATAGACAGTACTGTTAGGTTTTCATTATTATTGGAATGTAAATTCATACTTCCATACCACTGGTACAAATTACTTTCTGTACTCTGTAATCAGGATAATTGGAACATGGATATGTATCAAAGTGAGCATGCATATCCCAACTGTAAAAGAAACTATGCATCCCTTAGTCTGTAGCACAAAGCAATGGTGCCATACTCTCATAGCAGTCAGCATACATCTCTAAACTGTAAAAGGAAAAGTATGCATGCAGTACTCTGTATGACAAAAGAACAGTACAGTATTGTGGCATAGTCACTGGTTGCGGGCACAAAAACTGCACTTCCCAAATATACATTACTGTTAGGTTTTCATCATTATTAGAATGTAACTTCATACCTCTATACCAGTGGCACAACTGACCTTTTGTAATCTGTAATCAGTATAATTGGTACACACATATGTGCAATATATGCACACATTAAGGATTGGTGGCTACAGTCTGTACTATAGTGTGCCTCTGTTATAAACTTGGTAGTCTTAAAAGTAAGGAGGAAGCTTGTTAGGAGTTTGTAGTGTTAAAAGTAAAGGTAACAGAATAGTGTCAAATAATTGTATTAATGTTTTGTATGTCACATGAAATTACTAATGCTCTCCCTTTTTACTCTCACTTCAATTCTTTTCTCTCTTTCTCTCTTTTCTTTTGAGTGGTTTATTATTTTCCTTTTTTGTGTGTTTACTTTTTTCCCACAGCACAGTGGGGTAGGACTGACCCACAGGATCCACTGCCCCCACTACACCAGCTGAAGCACTGCTGCCCAGCATGTCTGGTGCAGTATATGGTGGCATCCCTTCTGCCAACCCTGCACTATCCAGCACCTCACATAGTTCTGTCCTGGAGGATAAGCCTGTGGTCCACTCTGGGCTCAGTGGTGGATGGGATGAGTTTATCACCCATGGCAAATGGCCAGGGATGGTGCGTAGGATTGTGCACCACACTGTTGGCACATATCTATGCCAGATGGAGCACCATGTCTCCAGGCAGCCTGATGTACTTGGGCATCCTGAGGCAACAGGGTAATTGTTTCATGTATACTGACAACCAGTTACTGCTAAACCAAACTAATACAAATGTGAGAGCTGCACCTGTACTATGAATTTGGAATCAATTCTCTCACACAACAAACCAGAAATAAAACATGTTGTCAGCACACACAACTTACCTGTTGCACATAAGCTCACAACACATAAACCCACATATACCTAGGTACTCGTTAAAAACCTAATTAAAGATCAGATACCTCCCAAGTGCAAACCTTGTGCATACAATGCATTCACAATAGAATCCATTACATATAATAATGCACACACCAGTGTCTCAGCCAATAAGTCTCTCTGGCAAAACACCTCAAAACCAAATGTCTTGCTCATAAGTGACTCCATAGTGAGACACACAGATGTCTCCCTATGCAGGCTGGACAAGGGGAAGGTCACAGTCAGCTGCCTGGCAGGTGCCAGGGTCCATCAGATCACACATGCACTCAAGTCTCTCAACAACAAGTACCATTGTGACTCTGTCATCGTCCATGTTGCAGTGAATGACTAGAGACATACCTCACTCTACTTACTATATGAAGGTGCTTGCCTCCATCATAGTGGCCTTTTTAGGCAATGTCAGAACATCTAAAGCCCAATGTAAAAGAATCCACCACAGACAAACTGAAGGTTATGCTGCTTAATGCAAGGAGTGTAAATCAGAAACTACACTCACTGGAAGAACTGCTTACCTTGGAAGATGGCCATGTCTGTGTGCAGTCACATAGACATGGTTCAAGGCCACAGGGGTACAATGCCTTCCACATGTTCACACATCAAAATGAGCATGGAAGAACCAAAGACAGAGGTGTATACATCTTCATTAAAGACAAATACACTGCAAGACTGGTCAAACAGTATGACACAAAGTCCAACTAACTGTAAAACCCCCTTCCATATCATTGATAGCTACAGGTTCCCCACCATGAACCACACAGACCACTCTGTCAACTTGGACCTAATTGGGTCACTCACTAGACAGGCATATACCTTGGTCATGTGTGATTTCAACTATCCTTCCACTGATTTGGAGTCATATATGTCCACAAACACACTCACCCTGATTTTCCGGGGCTTTGTAAATACACATGCTGTGTAACATATATTCTGCACCCCAACAACGGGCTTGAATGTCCCAGACTTAGTACTGACTGACATAGTGATTGTCTGTACTAACCCCTGTGTGTTGGCCATAGTTGTCAGGTCAGACCGCAATTCAGTCTTGTTCACATTCACAGTCATACCTGACACCCCCTCAAGAGCAGAAAGGATGAAACATTTCTCCAAAGCAAACTATAGGCTCCTAACTGATGCCATAAAGAGTTGCAACCCCCCAGCTACCACTGTCAGCAATGACTGCTTTGCAGAGGTGTACACAAATGGCCTTAGCTATACAAGTGTATAGAGTCGGTTGAATGTGAATGGATCAAAACAAGTTTCTCACAGTAAACAAGCCACCCTGGTGGGCATTAAGCATACATAGGTTATACAACAAGTGTAAAACAGTAATGTCTAAAAACAAGAGGGAACTGACTCAGCAGAGGAAGGAAACGCTCCACAGCTTGAACAAGGAAGTTAGCTGTCTTGAAAAGTCTTCTAATCCATGTACAAACTTAAAGAGCATCCTAGCTAAGGATAATCTGGAGGCATTCTTTAGCTGAGTCATAAATCTAAAAGTGAAGACCCAGCTTTGTGCCCAACTAGTAGTGGATGGTACCACTCATACTGATCCTGAGGACATCACCAACCTACTACCAAACAGTTTGGGGAAAACTTCACCCCCTGTGTCCACCAGATATACCCCAAAACATACTTGTTACCAGTCCTCTACCTAGTAACTTCCTATGAACCTAAGGTCATGTCTGCCTGGGCTCCAGGCTAGTGTCTGATCCTGACCTGATGGGATGGTTGTATATGCAATAATCTGATATAGCTGTCTGTTAAACATATGGTGTTAACAGTGTCCCGCTTGCTGGTGTAAAAGGATATCTGTAATGTCAAGTAACATCTGTCACACAAACACACAAACACATGGTTGACTGCAGTGAGAACAGAACTCCTACCTATCTAAGTACACGTACTACAGCAGAACACAGTACTATACACAAGTGCCTGACTTTTACATGTCTGCAGGTCAACTTATAGTGGATGACATCAACAAGCCATGTTGGAGACAAGAGGCTGGGAAGGCTGAAATAAATGAATGTGTAGGCTTCTGCAAAAATGAAAAGACTAGCAAGCCATGCCATTGGAGAAGTAACTGTAGGATAGTGGGAGAAAAGAGGTTGGAAGGCCTGCATAGATACATTGCTTCATAGTGTCATCTGGCGTAGTAACATAATAAGAGTAGACTGTTTGGAAGCCTAGCTGTGTAACAACACAAGTACCCTTACTGAGCATACTTGTCTGTCTGAGTTTTGCAGAGCAAGGCTGTGAGCACCACCAAGTGACCCTGTTCACTAGTAAGCACACAACATTATGTATAACACTTTGTATTGTGGTTGATACATGTGTGTAAAAAGTAATGAGAACCCAGGATTGTAGTGCTTGTTTAGGGTGGTTTGGAGGGGAAACAAATGGATGTATTGTAAATATATGACATATAGTTAAATTGTGCCCTTAGTTTACAATGTTTCCACATGTAGTTTTATGTCATGCAAAGGAAATTGACAATAAACAGCAATGATAAAATATTATATATACAATTTCATAGTGCAATAAGCCTTGCATTTGCATGCTGGTTAACCAAGTGTACATGCTTACGAGATAGGCCTGTTTGCGCACAGGGTAGCAGTGCATAAACACAAAGTTCATTGCTAATGCTTGCTACTATAGCCTGGTTCCATATGTACTCCAGGACAGCTTTTTTCAATGGCTAAGAACATTAATTGAATGTATCCAGTTTCTATTTCTGTGTGTCTGCTTTCTATGAAATCTGATTTCCCCTGTTTCTGCAATGTTGCACATCACACAAACAAGATAAGCTTAGCCAAAATTTTTTTGGGATGCAGCACATCACACAAAACTGGAATTAAAAGAAGGCAAATAAGAAAGGATAATAAAACTGCGGAACACATATGCACAATCTGTAAAAGCACAGTAAAACTAGATAGTACACATCACAAATTTCTACATATGACAAGATTTGAACCCTCACACCAATACAGTTTCAGAAAACAGGAGATCTGCCTTGACCACACAAGCAGCTTTATATCAACAAAATGAAAAATCATTCTTCACACAACCAACTGCATCAGAATGTACACTGCTATCAAAGCATCAACTGTGATTTGTACATTTAATTCTCTTTACTATATTTGGACATAGAGCAGTTAGTGATCACACAACTTTCATAATTGTGCTTACAAATATACAGCTCTGTGTTTTCTTTCTGTGTTTCTTGATCATTCATAAGTTATCTGATGCATGCAGTATGTAAGCTATTCTATATCATTGAACTTAACATGTGAGAGGATATTATCTGGGAATAATATGATATGCAGCTGACAACAAATGAAGTTCATGTTGGATGGTATAAACGCACATATACTGCTCATTTGGGGGTAGCATAGCTGAGTTACTGTTATGGTAGGAACAAAGGTACACTTCTCTTTTATGGAGGAACAAAACATGGTTACTGTTATGACACAAACAAGTCCAAAGTCTGAAACTGCAATGTGTATCATCACTTTCTGACTTCTGTCTTTAATGATTTGCCAGTACAAAGGTATGGTGCTAAACTGAGGCCATTCAGGGAACATCAGAATTCTTCAGAGGTATGACTCTGTGAATCTTTCATACCTGAGGTCTACTAATTACTAATAGACAAATATAAGTAAAATGTGTCTGGTTTCTGTACAAATTCCCCACTTTTTACTTGCTTACTGTACCATGTTAGGAACTATAAGGATATGCCATAATATTATTAAGGAATAAACTCTAGGTTCAGAACTTACCTTGCAAATGCTGCAGTTGACACACCTTTAGTACAGGGCTGACTCTGTCTTATGCAAGCAGTACACAGCCAATACATGGGGAGGTAAAGGTTGTGTGAATTACCTGGCATCAATTTTACTATATGTATGTGAGTAGGAGAAAAGTATTAGGTCCCTAGGCAGTCAGTGAATGTGCTATACAAATAAATAATAAATAAAAATAATAAATAATAAATAAATGTGTGATGCAAATAAATAATAAATAAAAAATAATAAATAATAAATAAAAATAAATAAAAAAAATAAAAATAAAATAAATAAATACATTGTCTCTTTGCCAAAGCAAGGGCATACTGAGCACATCCATGTCTGCCCACAGGGACAGCAGCTGTGGGTTCCTCCTCCAAGTTCTCCTCTGACTGTGGCTGTGGTGACCTAGGCATTGGTGGGGGATCTGCAGCCGTTCCCCTTGCTGATCCTGTTGCAGCTGTTTCTGCAGGATCAGATTGTGCAGCATAACACATACTATGAATATTTGTGTACATGTGAGTGGATTATGGATCACTAGACTTATTTCCTTGTTTTCTCAACCAGGTGTCATATTATAAGTGCAAGAGTTTATTACTCACTCATAAAGCAGATGTTGGAGTGAACATTTCAAACAGTGGATAAAAAGGAGAGGAAGAGATGCAAAAGTGAGAAAACATATTTGTTACAGATAATAAGTGGAGCAGATATAGATGGCAGGAGAAATAGCATAAAAGCATGTTTAAGAATAAGGAAAAGAGGAGTAAGAATAAGATAAATAAAACCAAGGAAAAGGAGAAATAGGATGCATATAGTTATTAGAGGAGTAGGCGTAAAAATAATACACTTGTTTTTCCTGTAAGCTCCAGACTAAACTTTTTTGTTTTGAAAGCTTGCCTTCAAAAGGTAGCTCCTAACAAGAGCAAAAAACTAAAACAAAATAGAAGTAGTTTAAAATGATAAGTGGCATTATACACTGCTTCTGAAGCCTGCACTTTTATGACACTGTTATGATAGATCTGATAGTGGAGGGAATTTAATAAAGCATAAACAGACTTATTTGCTATGTAGGCATAGTGGCACCATGCTTACACAGAAGTCAACAGATGAGCTATGCAATAAAGGGAGCTGGGGGGTGTACACTAGCGTGCGAACACGAAGTGTCCATGGCATACAAATCACCTCATACGCAGGTGAAATGCATGCAAATTAGGCAGGTAGAGAGATCCAGAAAGCAGATTGGCAGTCCTGCAGACCCTGTGTTGGTGTCCATAATGTACATGGAAAAATTCCATGTACAGGATGTACAAATGACACCAGCGGCTGTAAAATATAGTTATAGTGCTAGAAATAGTATAGAGGGCACATATATGTGCAAAAGTAACCACTGTCTGTCCAAAACCATATGGAAAATAATATGAAATATATTTGTTAATACCCTGGGTATGTTTGTGTGGTGCGATGCAGTGTGCAAACATGCCATTATGTTAAGAAAAATATAAAAATATTGTGAAAAACAGAATTTGTAAGTATGCAACAGTAATGCATTACAGAACCTTGTGTAGTGGTATGTACAATGTGGGACTTGTGGTTGCTAATGAGGCAGGGCCTGAAACCATGTATTTAGTAGGTACTGTGCACAGATCTGTATGCAAATGAGTTGGGGTAACTGAATAGCACAAATGGATATCTGTGCCCACAGATCCCATCTTTGTAGGCACAGAACTGTGTTGGCATCCACAGAAGAGGAAGATGACATCAAAAGGGGGTGTGTCTGCAAACTTTTAAACTCATTGGAGCTCAGTGGCACCTGTTTGTGAGGAGCGCCACTTTGCTCAGCATGGGGTGTGTCTGGTGACTGTTAAGCTTTGTTTACCTTAGGGCCATGTGTTTCAGCGGGTTTGAGCATGTTTGCATGGCACACAGCCATGCTTAGCATGATCTTCCATGGGAGTGTGTCTACTGACTGCTAAGTTTTGCTTATGTTTGCACCACAGGTTTGCGCAGCATGCTGCAGTGCTCAGCATGGAAGGCCGTCAAAAAGACAAAAAAACTGGCTGAGAAAGACAATGATATATTAATTACTGATAAGCCCCATTTCAATTAAACTAGCGCCATTAAACTCCTTAATAATGTACTTGACAGGTGGAATGCATCATAGCTAGCCAGAGCACTATATATTATGCATACACCCTACAATCTGATTTTCACACATACTCTGCAACATTGGAGTACAGACTTGGGAATTTTAACCTAGAGAATGCTAGGGGCTGCTGCAGGTCTGCTCCATATGTATGCGCAAGATGCTGAGGTCAGTGCAGCTGCTGCTGATGTGGACCATAGCATCTATATCATATTATCTCAGACACAAAATGTCGAATGCTCAAAAGAGCAAAAATACCGAAACTCAAACTTGGTATTGTGGGGGGCTGTGCCCCCCCCCCCCGCTAAATATATATTCCAACTCCGAGATCGCACTACAGTGAGAAAATGGCAAATATCCCAATCTTCACTGTGCTGCAATGTCAAAAATGGAACATCGAGTTTTTGGCACTTTCGCTCTTTTGACGTTTGACATTTTCAGTTTGCGATAACGTGATATAGATCCTGACCCTAAGCTTAGAAGGGATGGAAAGGGTTCAGGCCCAGGGTAACCTATTGGGAGCTACATGAGCTGCAGATTGTAGAGTGCTAGAGGGTGGACATGGACATACTACAACAACTCAGTGAGCTCTGCCACCCTCAATTTAGACCCAGAGCCAAGAGTAGGGAACCCATCCCAGTGGAAACAAAGGTATGTGTAGTCTTTAGGATACTAGCTACAGGTACTTTCCAAAGACCAACTGGGGACATGATGGGGGTCTCACAGGCATCTGCTTCCAGTGTACTCCACCAATTCCTGAATGCCATGCTACCACATGCCAGTGAGCACATTTGTTTTCCTCACACCCCTGAGGAGAGGGCCAGCAGTATATGACTCTTTTACCATGTAGCACACTACCCTGAGGTACTGGGTGCCATAGATTGCACTCATGTACATATCAAGGCACTACCCGGAGAAGACGGTAGAATCTATGTTAACCACAAGGGATACCACTCCATCAACTGCCAGTCTTGTGCAATGTCCAGGACATTATCATGAATGTGTGTGCTGACAGCCCTGACAGTTATCAAGACTCCCATATCTGACATGCATCACAGCTGTTCCAGATGTTTGCTAGGAGGGACATCCCACACAGCCATTTACTTGGGGATGCTGGCTACGCACTGGAACCATGGATGATGACACCCATCAGAAATGCAAACATACACACGCACACACACACACACACACACACACACACACACGCACGCACGCACACACACACACACACACACACACACACACACACACACACACACACACACACATACCAAAGAACATCATAATGAGGCACACATACAAACTAGGAACATCACAGAGCATGTGTTTGGGCTGTTGAAGTCATAGTTCTGGTGCCTTGATATATCTGGTGAAGCCTTGCACTACTCTCCAGCCACATATGCACAGATGTTCACAGTATGTGGCATGCTACACAATATGATCCTGTGGAAACAGCTGCAGCAGGATCAGAAAAGGGAAGGAATACACAGCCCCCCATGAGTGCCTAGGTCACCACAGCTGCAACAACAGGGGGACTCGGAGGCGGACATAGACATGGCCAATATGCCCTGTCCTTGGCCAAGAGACAATGCATAGGACACATACTGATAACCTAGGGCCCTAGGCACTGACACTGTACTCTGACTCACATACATATCACTAAAAATTATGCCAACCACCCCAAACAATCTGTACCTCATCATGCATTGGCTGTGGACTGCATGCATCAGACAGAGTCAGCCCTGAATTACAGGCCTGTCAATTGCTGCATTTGCAAGGTAAGTCATTCTCCTGTACACCACTTGCAAGGGATACTACAATATGGTACCATATGTTTGAACCTACCGCATGTATGTAAGGGAATATAGTGGGCTATATATAGTGTGCTACTGGGCTACTTGTACAGATCTAACAGCCACTTAGGACAACAGGTACTCTGTTTACTAGTATGTACCCCATAATATCCACTAGGCCACATGATTGGAAACTCCATGACAGTATTCCAGGTAGATGCCAAACAATGGGGTCACAGGACAGTCGCGTGACTGTCTACACGAGCAGAGCACAGGCTGATTGTCCCCCACCACAAACACATCAGAGTTGCCATACAACTGCTGTAATAGTAAGTCTGCAATGATATCCCAGCAGACCAGACAATTTCTCTATGTTGTTGATAATGTGAGGAAGGAAACCTCTCTGTCTGATGGCTGGTGTGGGTCAGTGGGCCAGGGACAGTAGCATGTGCGATGCTGCTGGTGGTTCAACTCTGGGAGCATCCAACATCCTTTGCATGTGAGGTGCTCCTATGGTGGTAGTCCCACAGAATGTCATAACCCCTCAATCTGTTACTGCAAGAAAGCTGGACAAAGCCAGAGTGAATGGGGGCACAAAGGGACATAGTTACAGACAGACATTATACATGGTCGGAGTAACCTAGCAGGTGGCTAGTGTAACAGCAGGCTGCAACAGGTCATATTAGCTGCAGGATGTAAAGGCCATCAGTTAAATGTGTCAGTAGGTGCAACAAGTCAGTGACTGATGCACAGTATGAAAAGAATGCACTCTGCAGTGTGCACTAGAGAAGTTAGATATGAAAGTAGGTAACTTGAGCTTTACCTGTTTAAAAAGGTAAGGTTTAGTGGAGAGTTACTATTTTTAAAACAGCAAGATGGACTGAAAGGGGTGGTTACTTTTGTATTTTGGTACTATGAAATACTGTAGGATGGCCAATAAATTTAAATAATTGAAGGGGTGGGATTTCAAAAGTGATGGTTTTGTGATTACTCACATAAGCCAGTGAAAGTAGAGAGAAATGAGATATATGGTCAGATTAACATAAGAGGTGGGCAACTAGAAAGACAGTGGTATTTAACAAGACAACTTAAATGGGTGGGAGGGAGGGAAAAAAATTCTGCCTGACTCAGAACAGAGAGAGCTGTGGTCTCTTTTGAAGTTTTAATATGCTGTTAAAACAGAATGCAAGCAAAACACAAGGTAAAGAAAACAAACTACAGTATTCAAAATATAGAAAGGCAATACAGAAATACAAAAAATAACAGCAAACTAACCTTTCCTTCACAGCAAAGTGTAGCAGAGTCTGGATGAGCCTTTCTGGTAAAACCTGCAGTAAAGGTAAAGTCTGTGAAGCTCTGTACGGTTCAGAAGTATGACTCACGTATTAAGGTCAGCAAACAGTTGGGGAATGCCTTGGACAATATCAGGCAACTGCAGTATTGTGGTAACAGGTGTAGCAGCCAATGGCCTCCAACACATAATGATCCTGGACTGGAGTACAGATAGCTCTGTCCTGGAGTCTCCTTGTAAGTACTAACAATTACACTGGGCATGCTCCTACACTTGGCCAACTTGAGTCCAAGTCTGTTGCCTCTACCACCCAACAATCTGCTATGTGGAAATATGTCTCTACATGCATACAGCTAAGTATACATATCTGTCTCTCCCTATCCCCCTCATGCTTGATTAGTGTCTCTATCAGTATTTGGTGCATAGATATATGATAACAAGATGCATATATAGCTATATAAAGTACAATGATACATAGACTCCCCACATACTTCTACATAACACATTTACATTACTGACACACAAGTACATTTAAGGAGACAACACTGCTATACACCAGTGATGTAGATATGGGCAGGGATGTACGAATGTTCCCACATACACCTGGATGCTGGGTTGTCTGCACATACACATCACAACAGCTGTCTGATGACACCAGACCAAGGCCGCAACAGCACATAATCCACTCACCCACAGACCCCTGAGCCTGTGGACTGTCACCATGCAGACAGACATAGGTACGCAGGTGATGTAATGTACAATGGGTGCAATGCATTCCTTGGACATGCCATATTGTCCCTGGCCACAAGTCTGCCTATCAAACAACAAATAGCCACATATGACCAGACTGTTAAGTGTACACACATAGCAGGAATATTACCTGGTATCGCACCCCAAGGACACTAGATACAATTACAGTACCAAGCAGTAGCACTCTGCAGGCCACATGTGCTGTCTGAAACAAGGCCACTTTGCTTCCTCCACAAGTATTGTGTCTGTGTCAACATATACAACAGACAAAACCTTTTTTTCCCCAATTTGTTCTTTTATTATTTTGATTTAAGATGACCAAAGATAATTGGCACAACATACATAAAAAGTAAAAAACAAAATACAAAAATCATAATAACCGTAAAAAACTTATAAAAAACTGTAGGAATACTTCTACTGAATACATGTCATATTGATTAGGTGTGAGTGTAGTCCCCCCGACTAGGTAGTACTATTGTTCTAAGATATACCTTTGTTCATTATTACAGAGTTTGTTGTTTGGAGCTTTCGTTAAGATATTTTATGCGAGAGAAGTAGAGGGCTGGTATATTATACGAGTATTTAAAATTAATAATAAAAGAAAGAAAAGAAAGAAACTATATACATTATATACATCATGGATGCCACTTACAGGTGATTCATAGGGAATTTATATTGTTTTTAACCCTTATTTAATTAGTTACTAATAGTAATACTGGAATTTTGCATTTAAAAGCTAGTAAGGAATTGTCTTCATGAGGTTAGTTTTTGAAGGTATAGAAAAGGTTTTTAATTGGCTAGAATGGAATCTAGTAGATTACACCAGTAAGTCTGAAAGTAAGATCTTTTCTTTGGGTTTTTAGTTGATAATTTATGAGAAGATATGTATTTTATTGCCATTTCCTTGAAATTTTACCAAGGCATCCTAGGTTTATTTAACCAATATTTGGCTACATAATATTTAAGTAGGGTGTACGTTGTGATTACAACATGTTTACATATCCCAGACACTGATTTGGGAGTTATGTGAAGAATTGTAGTTTCCAAAAAGAAGGTAGTTTGTTTGGGTCTACTTTGATTCACTGAAAACTCACTTCACTGAATTTCAAAACACTCACACCAAATTGCTGAAAGCTCAAATCACTGAAAACTCATTTCACTGAATGTAAGTACTGTTGGGAAAATAAAACATATATGCCCTTTTCCCCACTGTAGTGCAATCCTGACGTTAGTATATACAGTTGGAGGGGGTGGGGGCACAGCCCCCCACATTGGGGGTGTGGAGGTACAGCCCTCCACCTACTTTTGGTTTTATATTGTTAACTTCAGTGAAATGAGATTCATAAATATAAAAGCTGAGTAGGTGCTCCCCACACTCCCCTAACTATATATACTAACTCCAGGACTGCACTACAGAGGGAAAAAGAACATATACATTTTATTTGCCCAGTAGTACTTACATTCAGTGAAATGTGATTCAGTAAAATGAGTTTTCAGTGATTTGAGCTTTCAGCAAATTTTTGAGGGTGAATTGAAATTCAGTGAAATGAGCTTTCAGTGAATGAAAGTAGACCCACTTTTTTTGCATCCCATTTTCCCTAGTTTTGTTCTTAGGGAGCACCATGTTTTGTATATAGTTTTACAACTCCAAAATATGTGTAGTATGTCAGCATTTACCAAGGGGCAAAAAGAGCAGGATAGTACTTTTTTATAGCCTAATTTGTTTAGAACAGCTGGAGTATAATATGTGTTATTAGTTATCATGAATTCTGTGTATACTAGATTTTTAAAGGGGTTAGTTTTAGAGTATTTTGTATAGCGTCTGATTTTTGCTTAAATGTAATATTTTTATTAATGTCTTCCCAATATTTAGAAAAGAGAAGTAAAGACTGAAATTTAATCCCTGTAATCAGTTTGTAAGTTTGAGAAATAATTTTGGTTTTATATGATAGAGTTTTTATAATTAAATAAGCTATTTTGATTTCTTGTTTATCAATTTTAGCATTTGAATATTTTGCTCTTATTAATGATCTTAGCTGTCCAGGTATGGGATCATAATTAGGTGTCACTCCTAACTGGGATTTTAACTCATTTAGATTTAAATAATTTAAATGGTAGATTTCCATAGTGTTACATTCTTGATTAGTAGGTAATTGTTGAGATTTATCATTTTACTGTTAATTTTAAAATTTGGATTGAGATGAATTGGCTGTAGAAATTCAAGTGTGTGTTCTAGGTGTACAGATTTAATCAAATTTTGAAATATTTTTATTTTATTTTTTATTGTCAGGTAGATCTTTACGGTGAGATTGTCTTTTAGTTGTATATAGGGAATGACCTTTGGATTAATGCCAAGAGACAATAGTTGATTGTACCAGATTTTTACCCAGGTTGGAGACCATGACTTGCACTCTTTGTCATAGTTAGAGATTTGGATAAGTCAACTAGCATTAATAATGTGATAATATAATTGAAAATCTGGCAGCCCCAGTCCTCCTTTTTCTTTTTGGAGTATCAGTTTTCCATAGCGAATTCTTGAATTTTTGGGAAACAAAATGAATTTAGATAGTGCAGTTTCCATTTTTTTATGAATTATTTTGGAATATTTAAGTTAATAGTGGTCAAGCAAAATAGGATTATAGGTAAGACATTAATGTTGATGATGGCTCCTTTAGATAAGGGGGATATAATTATATTTTCCATCTTTTGATGTCTTGTTGAATTTGCTCCCATGATTTTTCTAGGTGTGCCTTCATCAGATCTTTATGGGTGTATGCAAAGTTTATACCCAGATTTTAAGCGTGAAGGTGACTGGAATTACAGTAAAGGAAAACAATGTTTCGATGTGATTGAGTGGATTTAGGGGAAAGATATAAGATTTTGAAGGGTTCATTTGATAGTTTGTTATATTGGAAAAATCATCAATTTTTATTTTTTAAGATTTTATGCAAATCTGTGTTTGGTAATTTAAAATATATATTTAGGTCATCCTCAAAAGCTGAGTATTTTAGTTCTGTGTTGTATATTTTTTGGGATATGATGATATGTTTTTTGAGTGATGAGAAGTAAAAGAGGCTCTAAATATAGGTTCAAAAGATATGATGAAAGAGGGCACCACTGTTTAGTTGCATTAGTTATTTTAATGGGCTGAGATTTTTTGTTGACATATAGATTTGTAGAGGCATTTTCATATAGCATTTTGATAATATTTATAAAGATGTGCAGAACATTAAAGTATGACATTGTTTAGAGCAAGAAGTTAAGATTTACATTTTCAGAGGCTTTTGTAGCATCAATCATTAGAGCATACCTGGGGTGTTTGTCATTTGCTAATAGGATCATTATGGTGTCTAAGGTGAGAGTGTTGTCACTTACCTGTCTTTGCTGCATGAATCCTAGTTGCTACTGGGTGATTATGTTGGGCATAAATTTTGGAGGCTATGTGCCATAGTAGAAGTTAGTATTTTGATGTCTAAATTTATGAGGGCAATGGGTCTATAGCTAAGAAGATTTGTTTTATCTGCATGAAGTTTAAGTATTAAGATTGTTTTTGAGTTAAGTATCTATCTGAAATACCGTGAGCAATTATATAATTGTATATTTTATGCAGGATTTTTGAAAGTTTTATGTTGAATTTCTTGTAGAAGTCAGCAGTGAAGCTGTCTGGGCCTGAGGCTTTATTTATTTTTAATTTGTTAATTGCAAGTTTGATTTCATCTATTGTGAGAGGTCTAGCTAGAAAACTGTTTTCCTCATTGCTTAATTGGGGAAAGGATAAGTTCTTTAAGAATTTATCGTACAAGTCAGGTTGGATTTGTTTGTAGGGATTATATATTTTATTATAGATTTTGGCAAAAGAGTTAATGATGTCAGTATTGTGATATAAGATTGTTTCTTTATAATGCAGCTCAGATATGTTTGGAGGACCATTCTTAATGTTTATTAATCTGGCCAAGGTTTTTGAAGGGACCTGCCCCATTCAGAGTATTTATAAAGAAAATGTAGTTTATTAAGAGATTGTTTTTGCAAATGAAGTGTGTAGAGTTTTTTTTGGATAGCACACAGAGCATTAGCTAGGTCCAATGAGTAATTATTTTGCAGTTTTTGTTCTAACTTTCCCAGTTAACAAATTGCAAATAAATAAAAATAAGCTGGATCACTTCAATGGCACTGCTGGACAGAGGCACAGGGAACTAATCTAAGGGGGTGGAGAAATCCAACACATTCCAGCTAGGCTTATGAATGCCTGCGGGCAGATAGCCTAGTACGTACCTATGAACCTATGAACCTATGAACTGCTTAAATTGTTTTTCAAGTCACTGTTTTTCTTCCTGTTCTTGTTTTTTGTATATAGATGCTTTTTGTATAGAAACCTATCTAATAACTGCTTTAGTGGCTACCCACTGCATATCATATAGCATGCCACTGGAAGTTATGTCTTATTCTAAATTGGATAAGATTGAATTAATTTCTTTTATTACTTCTGTTTTAGTTAATAGATTGCCATTTAGTGACTAATTCACAGAGCTGCCTCTACAATTATTGCAATCAATTGGTTAGTGAGATTTTTGAGTGCACTGAAATTGATCTGACATCTGACTTATATTCGTAGATTTTCCTGGAGTAAGTTGCAGAAATTAGGAAGAAATGTATTTATTTATTTTTATTTAGTTGTAATTTGTTAACAGGGAAAGTCCATTGGGTCAAAATGAGCCCATTTTCAATGCAGATACAGGGAGAAAAGCTCCATATACAATTATTACAAAGCTATTATCAACAAAGTTAAGTACAATACAATTTTCAAAACTACTAAAAACAAAGTAATATAGAAGAAAGAATAATAACATTTGAACAAGGTGTTGTAACAAAGCATTAAATGAAATTAAAACAAAATATCTGAGCTTTGACTGGCTAAGATCTACTTGCAATCAACTGGACATATAAGTGAATTTAAGTACACTTTTATCTGCACTTTTTCATATAGTACTGCATTTTATTTATTTTTTTTCACTGAATATTAATTGAATTGAATATTGTGGGCTCTGTGTCTCTACAGAGAGCTTGTTAGAAGTGTAGCTATTGGTAGCAGTGGGGGGGTAGTTTCATTTAATTGATACTCTGTGTTTAACTCCTAGCCTAGGGGGTTGGTCTTGCCATATAAGTGTTACATCATGCATTATTTATGCTAAAATATCTGAGCTTTGGCTGGCTAAGATCTACCTGCAATCAACTGGACATATAAGTGGATTTAAGTACACCTTTATCTGCAATTTTTCATGTAGTACTGCATTTTTTTTATTTTTTTCACTGAATATTAATTTAATTGAATATTGTGGGCTCTGTGTCTCTAGAGTTAGTTCCCCACCCTCTCTCCCTGTTCTTGTTTTGGTGTTAATCTTGGTGGCTCTGAAACTGTCCACCCCTCTTGTAAATTTGTATTTGGATACTCCTTCTGGGCCTTCTGGGTATATATATATATACTTTATTCAGCTGTTCTTACTGGAACTGTCTTAGGTTGCTGTTCTGCATGCTGTTATCTGTTCAGTTGCTCTTACTCTGCACTTATTACTGCTTGTTAGTAGCCTTCTAATTTACTGCCTTCTGTACTTGTTTTAGTCATTTGCTAATTTAATTGCATTTATTTAAACTGTATTTGCTGCAATATTACTACACGCTCAAGTGTGCTAGCCTGCACTGCATTTGAATTGCATTTACTGCTGTTTCAGCTGCTTTTCTGTAAAAAGAAAAATATATTGTAGCCTTGTTTCCTGCCTTTCCTGTAACTAGTCTAGTCAAGATGCAGACTTGCTGTATCCAGGACTGTTGGTAAGCTTCTGAGTCCCCAAAATCTTTATGTGTTGGAGGGAAGCCTTCTAGCTTATCAATGGGAGTGGTAAGTACTAGGTAGCCTATCTATCACAAGAGGAGTGTTTTTTGGCCAAGAAGTTGTAGTTTATTGACAATCTGGGCAGTTTTTCCATCTCTTTAAACTTTCTGGTTTAAAAGCCCATATTTGCATTTCTTTCCTGCATTTCCTGTAACTAGTCTAGTCCAAATACAGATTTGCTGTATCCAGGACTGTTGGTAAGCTTCTGAGCCCCCCCAAACCTTTGTGTGTTGGAGGGAAGCCTTCTAGCTTATCAGTGGTAGTGGTAACCACTAAGTAGCCTATCTACCACAAGAGGAGTGGTTTCTAGCACAGAAATTGTAGTTTATTGGCTGTTTGGGTAGTTTTCCATCTCTTTCAACTTTCTGGTTCAAAAGACTGCGTTTGTGCTTATTTCCCACCTTTCCTGTAACTAGTCTAGTCCAGGTACAGATTTGCTAAATACAACACTGTGTGTAAGCTTCTGAGCCCCCAAGCCTTTCTGTGTTGGAGGGAAGCCTTCTAGCTTGTTAGTGGGAGTGGTAAGTACTAGGTAGCCTATCTACCACAAGAGGAGTGGTTCTTGGCCCAGAAATTATAGCTTATTGGCTGTTTGGGCAGTTTTTCCATCTCTTTTAACTTTCTGGTTTAAAAGTCCACATTTGTCCTTGTTTCCCACCTTTCCTGTAACTAGTGTAGTCCAGAAACAGAGTTGCTGCATCCAGGACTGTTGGTAAGCTTCTGTGCCCCCCAAGCCATTGTGTGTTGGAAGGAAGCCTTCTAGCTTATCAGCGGGAGTGGTAAGCACTAGGTAGCCTATCTACCACAAGAGCAGTGGTATTTGGCCCAGTAATTGTAGTTTATTGTCCATTTGGGCAGTTTTTCCATCTCTTTCAAAATTCTGGTTTAAAAGCCCACATCTGCGCTTGTTTCCCACCTTTCCTGTAGTTAATCTAGTCCAGATACAGATTTCCTGTATCCAGAACTGTTTGTAAGCTTCTGAGCAGTGCCAAAGTCAGCTCTTCAATTTTTCCATTAGATCTGCTAGTTCTCTCCTCTCCTGTACTTTTACTAGCTTGTTAGTTTAGCACTTTACCAGACTTCTTGTAGCAATTATTGTAGTACACAAAAGTGCTACCAGCACTAAACATTCTACAAGGAAACAGCTCCAGTACGTATTAATGCGCACCCCTCCAGGCATGTCTAAAGGTCAGTTCCCTGTGCTTTCTCCAATTAACCTTGTGAACTTGGGCATCCTCAGGCAATGTAACAACTGCCTCATGTACACTGACAACCCTCTTTCCTTACCCCCCCCCAACACTCAGACCTGTGAGAGAAGTACTTATATATCCAAATTGGAAGCCACACACTCTCCAGCTAAGACTGGAATAGTTAGTCAAGAGGAGAAGGTCAACACTTGCACCACACTACATGGAGCACATAGCCCTCCAGAACACAAACCAGCATTTCCTTCACATAAAAACACAAACCACACACCTAGCTTCATGGAGGCTATCAATAAAAATCTAACCAAACAGCAGAGAGCTCCAAGGCAGAAATGCACTCGACCACCACAACACCACACTAATCATGAGACACATAACTCTCCTAAACAGTGTGCATCTCAGCCAAAGCCCCTGAGGCAAAACAGCATGCCCAACACACTAGTCATAGGTGACTTGATAGTGAGACACACTGATGTCCCACTCACTAAGCTGAATAAGGAGAAAGTAATGGTCAGCTGCCTGTCAGGTGCCAGGATCCACCACATAACGCACGCACTCAGGTCCCTCAACAACAGGTACAACTATGACTCTGTTATTGTACATGTGGGTGTGAATGACCTGAGACGTACCTCCCTGGACTACATGAAAAGAGACATAGGAGCTCTCAGATTATGTAGCCCAGATGGGTATGACCCTAGCCCTGAGCAGCATCCTACCCTCACCCAGAATTATACCACAGCACAAGCAGAAAATGATTGATTTCAACAATTAGCTAAGTTTCTAGTGTCATTCTGAGGAGATCCAGTATTTGTCTGCCTGGGATGACATGATTGACAGTCCTGGATGCTTTGCCAGAGATGGCCTGCATCTGTCACCCCTGGGCTTCTGGATACTCACCAAGGCTCTTGCCACCTCTATAGTGACTTTTTAGGTGGTGTTCCAAAGACCAAATTACAACCATAACAGCTACAAACAAATGCAATTGGAGGGCCATGCTGCTCAACACTAGAAGTCTAAATCTCAAAATGCACTCACTCGAAGTACTCCTTAAAATGGAGAACATCGACATTTGTGCTGTGACAGAGACCTGGTTCAAGGCAGCAGAAAGCACCTCTGCACTACCTGGCTACAACTCATTCCACATCTTTCGGTCCCAGAACTTGGACTGGAGCTTCAAATGTGGAGGTGTTTCCATAGTCATAAAGGATGTGCACACCTGCAGACTGGTAGCACAACATAATGCATCTGAGATACTTCAGGTGCAACTAACATTGGGTAAGACAGCGATTCAGGTCATCGCCTGCTATAGGTCCCCAACCATGTCCCAAGATTCACACACCACATTCCTAAGCACCTTGGAGAATATTAGGGTCCAACCTAAACTCTCAGACTGGGCAACTTTAACTACCCCTCTATTAACTGGGAAAACTACTCATGTACCAATACACTTGCCCAATGCTTTCTGGAATTCATTGATTCCAATGCCCTGGACCAGCTCTTTCTTACCCCACTAGAGGTAGCAACATCCTTGACCTGGTCATTACTAACATGGGTGACCGTTACTCTACACCAATAGTCAACTCTCATAGTTTCATAGTTTCATAGTATAGTATAGTACTAGGCTATCTGTCCTAGGGCATTTATAAGCCTAGCCATAGTGTATGTGGCTTTCACCACCCCATGTAATGATAAAAAAGTGTACAAAATTAAATTTAGTTTACTGTGCCTCTGTCTAGTAATGACACAGAGATGACCCATGGGGTAAACCTATGATCATCCATCCACTCGTCAAGATTTCTCTTGAAGAGAGTCAGTGAGGGGCTCTGCCTAACATGGACTGGGATCCTGTTTCAGAGTGCGGGAAGCCTCTGTGTTATGAATCTTTCCCTCCAGCATGTCCTATTCATATTTGTGCTGAGGTTTAGACCTTTAGCTCTCGTGACTCTGATGGATTTGGATTTTTTGAAGTGGAGCATGTCCATTAATTCTGGATTGGACATGGCCTTGTACGTCAGGCACAGATCACCTCTGAGCAGGCGGTATGCTACTGAATAGAGTCGGAGCTTCTTTAGTCTGGCCGCATATGACATATGTTGGAGACCCTTGATCCTCTTGGTGAGGTACTTTTGGGGTCTCTCCAGCTGCTGCAGGTGCCGGGTGAGGTACATACCAAATGGAGCATTGTACTCAATCATAGGCCTGATAAGGGAGGAATATAGGGGTACAATGACATCCTTTGATCTGGATGTGACTCCCTTCATGATAAGGTGGGCAGGGTAGAAGGTCTTTCTAACCACTTTGGTGACGTGGGTGTCAAATGAGAGGTCACTGTCAACTTGGGTCCCCAGGTCTCTGATAAGGGTCATCACCTTGGAAATCCACATCCCTCCCACCTTCCCAACAAAGGTAACCACCATGTAAAACGTCTCCAAAGCTAACGTTGGGCTCCTAAAAACAGGGGTGGCTAACTTCATGGCACCCATTCAAATGGAGAATAGTTGCATGACTGCCAAATCATACACCAATACACTGTACAAACACGTACACAGATGCATGGATCTCGCCATACCCAATAGAACTATAATGCTCTCCTCAAAAAAAGAAAGCCAATCTGGTGGTCCCCTGCCATAAACAAATTCTACACTAGAAGGAGGAAACTGATGCGGAATAAGGTGAAGGCCCAAGACTGGAAAAACTCCCTTATCAGCCTCTGTGATGCCCATGCCCTGACCCAGCAATCAAGGAGCCTGAATCCTCACCCCCAAAACCAGAGAGGGCATCTCATATATGAGGAAAGGATAACAAATACACACAGTAAACTGTAATTTCCCTTAAGAGCACACAGAGATCACAGTCAGTCTGGGGCTGGTCGCTCCCTTGCTCTCCAGGTCCCTGATAAGACTCCCCACTGGTGCAGCTATAGGGTCCAGATCTCAGATTAGTGGGCAAGCTAAACCCTCTAGCACCCTCTCTCTCCAACTAGTGCTTTGTATCCCTGCCCAAGTATCTGACACACACACACACACACACACACACACACACACACACACACACACACACACACACACACACACACACACGCACTTTGAGAAGAGTTTATACAACCACACAGACACTCCTTGGAAGGCTGGCACAGTTTCTCAAGCTGTGCCCCTTTCTCCCAGACTATACAGTAGTTCCACTTGCCACCACCCACTAATACTTATCAGCTACTCAAAGGCCTTTAAAAGGGTGTCCAATTATTACTGTTTAATATTATTATCCAATTGGTAGTTGTGACTAAACAGTCAAGGCTTATTAGAGTGACTTGGTACAGGATCAGTATAAGCATGCAATGTACTCTTAGAGCTTAACTTATCGATACACAAAGCAGCCACAGTTAAAAGGGTTTAAAAAGATTTAATAATAAATAATTAAAAACACAAGACAATACTTTCTACTAAACCATGCTAGTCAAGAGTTCAGAGATTACACAGAAATACTTAAAATAAATCAGTAGTACAGTTCTGACATCACAGAAAAAACACTTAGTCTAATATTTCTAGTTCCTAGCTATTTCTAAAAGAAAACACAAGTCTAAGATAACTTACATATGAGCAAAACAGTGCTGTGAGTTGGATGGTCCAGACAAAAATGCTTAATGCCTTCTGATTCTCTCTGTTTAAATTGCTATTTTCAGTCCTGTTTCCCATTACATCATTTCACCCTTTCCTGGTGTTCCCAGGCTAACAGATACTACATAATTGTTATCTTGCACCTGCAGGAAACTACAGCCATAAAAGACATTCCATATGTAAACTCTAGTAATTATTTCTTAAGTTAAAACAATAGGCAGGATGCTTCACTCCAGACTCATCGACTCCAAATTCTAACTTCAAAGGGACAGGCATGATATAATTTCAACTTCAAAGGACAGACAAGAAATGCTTGACTTAGCTTTCTTTACAGCAGAGGGCAATGTTGCTACATTGTTTTAAGTTCAACATTTCACAGCATATTCTTTCATTTAAGAAAACAAGCTTGTATTTTAACATTCATATTTGCAAATGATATAATTATCTGCACAATTCTATCTGTCTAGGCTGGCAGCCTTCACAGCCTCAACAAAACATTGAGATCCCTCATCAAATCCTCTAAAGCTAGCTATGAAAACAGAATTGCAGCAGATAGTAAAGACAACCACAAGGCCTTGTATAGTTATGTCAAGAATCTCCATGGCAATACAGAGATTTGCTCTGAAGTACTGCACAATGTTACCTCCTATACCGAACCAAAAGATGTTGAAAATATAATGGTGGACAGATTCAGTGCTAACTTTACCCCTCTCCCTTCCCAAGGACCAATCACAATACCAGTAGATTGCCAGGCACCCAGTATCACTGCTGCACAGGTTAAAACAGCACTGTCCAAGGCCAAGAATACAGCTTCTATGGGACCTGACAGTATCCCTGGCTGTGTTCTACATGAACTACAGAGTGAACTGGCACCTCACCTGTGTGTCCTGTTCAGTCACAGCCTCACCTCAGCGATAGTTCCTGGGGTCTGTAGTTGCTCTTCCTTTGTGGAGAGGGATGAATGTAGCAGTGTCCCATTCAGTAGGGACAAAGGAAGAGCGACTACAGACCCCAGGAACTATCGCCCCCTTAGCCTGACGAGTCTGATATGCAAAGCTATGGAATGTATCATCATGGACCTAATAAACAAGGACATAGGGAATCTCCAAACTCTGGATCCTACACAGTTTGGTTTTGTGAAGGGTAGATCATGCCTGCTCAACTTGATCGATTTCTTTGAGTCAGTCACCAGAGATGTGGATGAAGGTAAGGTGGTTCATGCAGCTTACCTTGATCTGGCCAAGGCCTTTGATACCATTCACCACTCAGGAATCATAGAAAAACTTACTAAGCTAGGCATCAACCCCTATATCACTAGGTGGGCTGCAAACTGGCTCACAGATAGAACCCACAGTGTGAAAGTAGCTGACTCCAAGTCAGATTGCTGACCAGTCATGAGTGGAGTCCCACAGGGTTCGGTCCTGGGTCCTCTCCTGTTTGGTATCACTTCTCTGAAGTCCAGACCAACACGAAGGGACTCTGGCTGACAAAGTTTGCAGATGATTGCAAGCTAGGATCTATTATTAACTCCCCAAGTGATGTTGACATCCTGCAGAAAGGCCTCATTGAGACCAAAGACTGGTGTCAGAACCATGGCCTTAATCTCAATGCCAAAAAATGTGTCTTCATACCCATTGGGAAAAGCCCTGTTCCCTTGAATTACCACATTGATGGTAGTCCACTGAACGCAGAAGATGTTATAAGAGATCTGGGAACACAGGTTGACAGCAACCTCTCTTTTGACCACCACATTGCCACTGTGGTCAGAAAGTCCTTCTATGTGGTACATTTCATTACTAAGGGTTTTGCATCCAGGAAGAAAGAGGTCATTGTCTCCCTCAAATATTCACTCATTAGGCCAATCATTGAGTACAATGCCACATTTGGCATGTACCTCACTAGACACCTGCAACAACTGAAGAGGCAGCAAAAGTACCTCACAATGAGGATCCTAGGCCTTAAACACTTGTCCTATATGAACAGACTCAAAAAAACTCCAACTATTCTCTGTCTCATATCGCCTGCTTAGAGACGATCTCTGCTTGACTTACATAGCCATGTCTAACCCAGCTCTGTTAGAAATGCTACATCTAAAGAAATTCCAATTGCTCCGCACCACACACTCCAGAAACCTCAACCTCATTACCACAATCAACAGAACATGCTGGAGGGACAGGTTCATAACCCAGAGACTGCCCATGCTATAGAGTAGATTTCCCATATATGTCAAGCAGAGCACCTCACTGGCCCTCTTCAAAAGAAATCTTGATGGGTGGATGGGAAATAGAAAATTCACATCAGGGATCACTCCAGTTGCTCTACTCATCAGAAGCACTAGGAACTAAGGTTGGGTGGCATGATGCCAGTGTAATCCTATGGGCTAGGCTTGTAAAGGCTCTAGGGCCATTAGCCTAGTACACACCTATGAACCTATAAGTATTCTGGAGTACATAATTATAATTTGGAGTGCAGGCACTTATGCACTCAAAGTTTCAAGAGGTGAGAGGTAGGAAGAATTACAGTAAGAGAGTAGAACTGTGAAAGGTGAATAGGCTGAGTTATGAGAAAGGAAAAAGGGAGAGGGAGTGGAAATTAAATGAAGGGAGTCACTAGGATGAGTTTTGAGTTAAGGAGAAAAAAGGATGGGGAGCAGAAATTATATAGAGGGAGTTAGGTGGGGTGAGAGCATGAGCATTCCCAGTGAGAAGGGAGATGGGCATGGAGCATGTTCTTGAAGGTGGAGTGGTTTTGGGTGATTCAAATGTGGGGGAAAGTGAATTCCATAGGTGAGTAAGGGAGAAAGGCAGGAGAAATTGCTCAGGTGTACATAAGGGTTTGTACACTTATGGGAGGGTCTGGTTACTGGACCTGAGCAGTCTGTCAGGATGAAGCAAGGTGAGTATGGAGGAGAGGGAAAGGCAGTGAGACGGTTTGCAGATGAGATTGTGAGCAGTTAACAGTTGAATGTAAGAGAGATAGTGGGGCAGTTTTAGCCAGTTCAAGGAGTGGAGTGCACCACAATGGTGGGAGGAGGATTTGGTCCCAGTAGCAAACTTAGAGATTTTATTGTAACAGGATGACAGTTTTGACTTTAGGGACGATTGAAGGTTGGTGAGGAGAGTGCCTCCATACAAGAGAGAGGGGATGAGGTAGGAAATAGACTATCTGTTTGGAAGAGGGAGTGAGATAACGGCTGTGACAATACAGCATGCCAAGCTTTTGGTGTGTTTTCTTAATACTAGTTTGTATATGAATGTCAAACTTTAAATGTTCATCAATGGTAACACCTAGATGGGAGGGTAGCCTAATGATTAAGGTGTTTGCCTTACAAACACAAGGTGCAGGGTTTGAGTCTCACAAGGGATAATTGGCTAGGCTTAAAATGGCTCTCAAGGGTAGTTAGCCTAGTACTAACCTATGAACCTAAGATTTGTATGGGAGACAATTTCAATGTGAATCTTATTCTGACTTACTATGGAGAAGGGATTTTTATCAATAGAGGTGTTTTTAGATGGGGTAAAGATCATGATTTTGGCTTTGGATACATTGAGAGCAAGGTGTTTTTCAGCACCCAAGAGTCAGTACAAGAGAAGGCATCTTGTGTTCATTGCATGAGTTTGAGGAGCAATTGAGCATAGCAAATTATGGTGGAATCATCCATGTATTGGACAAGTTTGGTATTAGGAATGCACTGATGAAAATTATTAATGAAGATGTTAAAAAGTAAGGAACCCAGTATTGGGCCTTGTGTTACTCCTGTTGGAGTGTGTAGGAAGGAAGAGGTACTATTATTACACTTGACGGCTTGCTATCTATTAGAAAGGTAACTGGAAAACCAGTTAATAGAGGTGGGGAGAGATTGAGAAGAGAGGGTTTGAACAAGAGAATGTTATGGGAAACTTACAAAGGCCTTTGATAAGTCTAGGAGAAGGGTAGATACAATGTTGTCAGAGTCTCGGGCATGGTTGATGATGTCAAGGAAGGAGAGATGGGCAGTGGTAGTACTATGTCCAGGTCTAAATCCATGTTGAGTTGGAGAAAGAAGCTGATTGTCTAGGAGGGAGGGAAAGAGTTGCAAGTGTATGCATTTTTCAAGGACTTTTGAGATAGGGGACAGGATGGCTATAGGAAGGAAGTTGGAAATTACAGTATTGTTCCCTCCTTTGTGAAGGGGAATGATTAACGCTTTCTTCCAGAGGAGGAGTACATAGGATTCTTGGATTGAATGGTTGATAAGTATGGTGATGGGAAGGGCTATGTCATTGGCAGCTAGCTTGAGAAATTTAGATGGAAGGTTGTCTGTGGCATGAGAGCATAGTTTTAGTTTTAGTAGAAGTTTTTTATGGTGTGCAGAGAGATGGGTTGTATGGTAAAGGGGGGAGATGAGTAGTGTTTATGTCAGTGGGACTTGAGATGAGGGTGTGGCATGAGGGTGGAGTAGAAGTGTTATTGGAGAATGATGTGGTGAGCTTGACTATTGAATTAATAAAGAAAGAGTTGAATTGGGTAGCTAAGATATGATCTGAAGAGCTAGGGTCAGCGCAGGGACTGTCTTTTTTGCCAGGAGAGAGGAGAGCAGATATACTGTTCAAAAATTTTTGGGGGTTTGCTCTATGATTGTTTTGAAGCTTGGAGTGGTAAGAGTTTCGGTCTAAAGCAATTTGTTTTTTTCACTTTATTACGGAGTTGCTTATACTCAGTAAGGGTGTTAGGTGTTTTAGATTTATGGTAACAATTCCAAGATTTATCTTGGAGATGCATTGTAATAGTTGCTTTAGTTAGCTAGCCAAGGGGTGGATTTGGCTTTGATTCTTTTAGTTCTGGGGGAGCAAAGCAATCTAGTAGGTTATTGAATGTAGTATTGAAGAATGTAACAGCATCATCAAGAGGGAGGATGTTTACAGGGTTCCAGTTCATATGTTTTAGTGAGTCAGAGAAAGCTAGAGGGTTGAAGTTTTTTAGGGTATGAATTGTGATTTAGTTGTGGTCAAGATGGAGGGAGGATCGTGAGTGACAAACAAAGGCAGGGAGATGATCGTAGAGGGATTTGGGTAGGGTGCCATTGTCAGAAATGGAGCTGGGGTGAGAAACTAATATCTAGTCCGGAATGCTACCAGAGTTATCTTTATTAAATCTGGTAGGAGAGGTAATTATTTGGGTGTAGTTGTATAGGCTTATATTTTGAGGTGTTGTAGGTGATTGAATAGAAGTCCAGTTTATATTTACATCACCTAGGAGTATAGTTTCATTGCTTATGTTGGATGAGAACCAAGGGAGGATATCTTCAAGAATGGGGATGTTATTTCCTGGTGGAATATAAAAAGCAGCTATACATATGTTTTTATAGTTATTAATTTTCAGGAGGGCCAGGTCTAGTTCAGCTGTTGTAAATTGGGGTATAGGCTTGATAAAGGGTATCACTGTCAGGGAGGAGGAGAAAAGTAGGGCTACTTCATCACCTTTCTTTAGAGCTCTGTCATTTCTTATGATCTTGTAGCTGGGAGGGGTAATTTCAGAATCTTTTATTTGGGATTTTAGCCATGTTTTGGTGATAGAGAGAATGCCAGGGTGGTAATGGGATAGCCAGGCATGAAGGGTAGGATGTTTATTGCATAAACTTTGGATGTTAATAGTAGCAAAAAGTAGAGATTTATTGTAAGAGGGCAAGGACGATAAGTTAGAGTTAGAAGCATGGTTGACTAAGGGTCCAGGATTAGGATGTATGTCACCAGAGAGGAGAATAGAGATTAGTTGGAGTAGGAGGGAGGTAAGGTCTTTAGATTCTTTGGAGTTGGAGTTAAGAGCAGGGTAGCTGGATAGGTATGGATTCTGAGGGATTGGGACTATTTTACAGATATCAGGAAGAATCTTTCTAGTAAAGAGGAGAGAGTCATTATAGTAATAGAGGTGAGGAGAGATATATGTTGAGAGGTGAGATTCTTTTAAGGCATGCATTGAAGTTGTATGATAGAGAGGAGAGTAAGAAAAGTCAGGTAGTCTGCTAAGATAGAGTAGGCAGTAGAGGAGGAAAGATAGACATATTAATGGTAGAGTATGTGTAGGTTTGATTTGAATGGTAGTGTAAGGTTATAATGTGCAGTGAGGATGTGCAGCGGGGAGAAGGAATTAGCAGAAGGCAAAGTGGTGTGTTGTCCTTGGTAATAAGAATGGGGGAAGGTAACACTAGGTAAGGAGAGGGGACTGGTTAGTGGAAACAGGAGGAGTTGGTGAATGATGAGGTGGGTGGGGATTGTTCAGATAGCTGAATGCTAGAGGGGGTGTGGTTTTGGAGTTATAAGTGTAGAGTCACTGAGAGTGGGTGGGAATTGGGGGCAGAGTAGGGGAGCAGCGTGAGCCCGAAGGGCGAATGGAGTGGGCAGAGCTGAGAAGGAGGAAGGAGCAGAAGAGACCAACAAAAACAAACAGTGATACAGGCACTCTTAAGCACTCAAAGGTATTGGCAAGCTCAGAGGTATGTTACTTATGAGTTACAGTTTGGTCTAATTCAAGTAGAATTGAACAGGTGTGACAACTGTGCAAAAAACAATGGGAAGGGAAAACAGGCCTTACAGCTGCAGGGAGCAGGGAAAATGTATTGAAAGTAACCTAATACAATGAGTGGGAATATATCTCCACCTAGTGGAATTCCTGAGGAAAGTAAAATGCAGAAATCTACTTATTACAAGGCATGAAATGGCTGGATGGGAGAGTTGGGAAAAGGGACTGCAGCAGAATGGATAGTGTGCATGTCGTGGGTTAGCAATACAAACACTTTAAAAAATAAGCTTTAACAAATAGTATTGACATACCTGCAGTTGGAGGGGGTTAATTTGCAGAATGTCCCTGGATTTCTTCTTTGAGCAGGTATGTTCCTCAGTCTAAATGGAGCTGTAGAAGGGGAAACCCCTAGAGAAAAATACCCAAACAAGCTGAAAAAGAGAGAGAAGTACTTTAATATAGAGGCATGGGAGAACTGGGAGAGACACTAATAGAACAGGCTGGAGAGATCCAGTTACATGTGATAAGTACAGCACAAAAAAGGGGGAAAGACAGTTCAGAACAGAAATATGAGAACAGTTCCATGGAGAAATAAAAGCATTAGATAGAAGCAGCACAGTTAAATGCAATTCAATAGGCAATGGGTGCATATGCAAAAATGAGTTGCTCTAGGAGAACTAACAGCGGCAGGTACTTATTCACTATATAGTCAACATATACAAATACAACTTCCTCTATAAGAACTGACAACAGCAGCTTATTCACTTTGCAGATAACAGATTACAGCAAGAGCTAATGTATTTTACAGCCAAAAGTGACCACAGCAGAAGTATTGCACACAAGGCATTAGTGTAGAAAATATTCTGTATATCTCCCTTTAACCACAGCAGTTACAGGAGCTAGTCAGGGGAACAACACATTAAGTGATTGGTGGTACTGCATTTAGATTCTGTGTATATTGGGGCTCTTTGTATTTCTCTAATGTCTGTTATATTAATACGGGTGGTCAGACTGAATCGTTTAGTAATACCTGAGCATGCTGAGTGCGTGGTATCATACCAGGGCTGAATGATGTTTTGCAATACACTATATGGGAGGAAGGCACTTCTGGACATGCTCTAAACATTACATGCCATTGAAAATATAGTATGCTATTAAACTGTATTGCAGGAATCAGCTAGGTTAGGTAGCAAAGCAGAAATGCCAAATACTAAACAGGAGCAGAGACTAAACACATAAAACACCCACACACATTTAAGAGTGAGCTTAGCTGAGCAGACTCTGACCTGGGAGACTGTGGGTAAGGATATAGTATATATATATACATATATATATATATATATATGTATATATATATATATATATATATATATATATATATATATATATATATATATTAGGATATATACATATAGGATAAGTAAGGATTTGCCACACAGGACCATGTGCATTATCACATTTAAATGCTCATACACATTAAGAAAGCAAAGTAATTAGGGAAGTTCTGACCAGGTTGTGTACAGGTAGAGGGTTTCCACATTGTTTAGCAAGTACCACAGTGATGGGAATTTCAGGCAAAAACAATTAGCAAGCTTGCATTTGTAATTAATTATTAAAAACAGAAGGGGATACAACAAATGTGGAGCAAGGCAGGCACAGAGCAAACATTGAGACCTGGCAACAGTAATTGTGCAATTACTGAGCAATGAACTGAGCAGCAAGACCAAAATATATTATACAAAGCTATTTAGCACATACAAAAGTAATCAGGCACTGTAACTTACTGGCAAGCACACATGCAGCATATTGCAGCAGTGACTGAAGGGTAGGAATGTTAATTTAAAAAGAAATGGCACCACAGGTAACACCACTAGATATAGACTTGGGGAGAGGAAGGGGAAGTAGAGGGGAGGGGACTGATTGAAATGAGTGGAGGTGGGGGAATATCCAAAGGGAGACAATGCTGAGGAGAGTGGGAGGGGACTGAGTAAAATGAGTAGAGGTGGGGGAAATATCCAAAAGGAGGCAATGCTGAGAAGGAGGAAGAAGCAGAAGAGACCAACAAAAACAATCAGTGATATAGGCACTCTTGAGCATGATTATTTTGTTGGGGATGAGAGCAAGTACAGTAGCACCAACAGCCATTTATCATGGATTTGGTATTTATGATTTCTCCTGGGAAAGATCTTTTGATAATAATGACGGTGCCCTTAGAAGTAGTGCAATTGCCAGCTGGAATAATTTGCTTTATCCAGTTTCTCTTCCTATCTTTTTCCTATTGGTCATCTGTTAGATGGGTTCTTGTAGGTAAATAATATTTGATTTACTCTAATATAATAGGTGCATAATCAGATTTCTGTTTTTCTGTTCATGAAGACCATTAATGTTCCAAGAGTTGATTATAATCATTTGTGATTTTTAGGTGAGTGTTGGTATTTTAGGTGTGGGTGGTTTGAAAGTAATACATCCTTTGTAGGAATGTTGCTAGGTTTATAATTTACTTTTTGAGTGGCATCCATTACTCATATACAGACCTTAGCACCTAACCACTTATCTCCCCAAATTGCAGTGGGATTAGTTACACAAGAAGAGAAAAAAAATGAGATAATTTGGAATTGTAGTGTTTTTAGAAGGTTTCAGGGAGATAAAAGCAAGTACTATTGGAGAATTCCAAGTACCAACAATCATTATGCAACTCAAACATTCACCGCTCCTTTGGTATGAGTTGTGTAAAAATCTAAAATATTTTGCTTTAATGTTCTGTAAAATATTATGTAAGAGTTTTTGGAAAAAAAGAAAGAAATTGTGTCTTGTTTTTATATTCTAAGATTTTTATGGTAGTTAAAGGCGCAATTTGGCTGGATAAATTAACAACAGCTTAGAGTAGATATTTTTAAATTATGATGGCTAGTTTGGCAGTATATGTATATATTACTGAGGTATTGAGTCAGTTTGTATCTGGAGAGATAGTGTTTAATTTAACAGACTTGTTACTATTACTAATTTTCTACTAGCAATGTAGCTTAACAGTATTTAGCAAACTCATAAACCTGAAAAGAAAAACGTTTTTGAAAATACTGGTTTAAGACATTTAGGCAAAGCAATATCATTATCCCTTTATAGTATTAGCAAAATTTAGGTTATAAAATGCATGCAGGCATTATAGTTAAAATGATGATAGACTATTTAACTGCATTAATATTACACAAGCCTCCTCTTTTGGAACCCTAATTATTACTTATAATGTTGAATATCAAAATGCTATAGTATTTAAACTACACATGCTCTCAAATATTCTCATATCAGCAAAACTCTAAGATCTTCTAAGCTTGTTCCACAAATATTTGTGAATTATACATAAAACAATATATCAAGGTAAGAAACATAATGTAAAAACTTGCATTTTCCCACAGCAACATTTCCATACATCTTGATCTGTAAAGTACTCAAACAATCAAAATTACACTTATCAGCTCACTGTCAGCACTGGTGAAACCTTCAATCAACAACAACATATAGAGATTTAAATATAGAGTTTTATAAATAACCATGGGAAGTAGTGGAGGCATTCTAACATGTGGTATCTACCTCTTAGAGATATATTTAATTCCTAAAAAAAAAAACAGAAATCACAGTTATAAGTGCTGCAGATTTTCCATAAGGTTATTTGGTTGCTTGTAGGCACTCCTGTAGTAAATGAGGACCAAATTAGAAAGAGGGGAGGGCGGTTAATGTTCTTTAAAGTCTGAGCTTTTGAGGTTATACTAATAGGGTATCCCATAAAAAAAAGAAAAAAAAAACTCCTCACTAGGATATATAGGAATAGTTGGTTGAAAAGATTGTAAATAGGCATGCTCCCACATGGGTATTGTTCATAAGACTTAAGTACCTATAGGTACATAAGTACCTAAGTGAATCAATGGTGTTAGAAATGAAGTTAAGTAAAACATCTAATATATATATATATATATATATTTTTCTTCTCTTTTTTCCCCTTTTTTGTGTATAGACATATTTGATCCTATAAGATTATAAAATTCTATAGCAAGGTAAGTAATAATGATTCCCTTATTCTTTTGCATGTATCTTATAGTAAAAAAATTGCACTGAGACTATATTTTACTTCCAGTTTAGATTGATGAATTGGTATTATCTAGCTTCAGGAGTGCTACAAATTATTTGAACCAACGTTCATACTTTGGGTGTTTCTCTTTAGGTTCCATCCATAAAGCATAGTTTTTGTGTCTTCTTACTTGCAATGTTAGTTGAATTATTGGGAGTTGATGCACTTAGTAGGAGTAATTTACATTTAATATTTTGATTTCTTGAATCTTTCCTTTCCCAGGCATGCATTGCAGCAGGCTGAGGTTGCTGGAAGCAAATCAGGACTTGACTTCTGAGCGAATGTGATAAGGAGGTTTTCTGGGTAGTGGAATTCTGCAGCGATGGAAACGCTGAGCAAGGAGTTTCAGCTAATTTGTTTTTTTATATAATAATATAATCTTCATCTGCAATAGTAGAGTGCTTTGTTGAGTGCAATATTAGCTTTTCATGCTGTTTGCTTATTTAATTTTCCACGTTTAAGCCCCTTTTCCGATATCATTTTATTGTAGGTTTTGCAGTCCTAGCTAGGGGCAGTACTAGGTGAGAAGCAAGTGCAAGTGATTAAATGAATCCATAAATTAGTTTCAGTAATTGTAAATGAGTCCTCAGGATGAGATTTTTGTGAGAAAAGGATTGATCGGATGTTTCTGTATGATCTTTGGCATTGTTGCAAGTTTTTTTTTTTTTTCCATTGGGTTTTTAATGACAATGTTAGCTAGTTCAGAGGTGGAGAGCTGTATTAAATGGTTTATGCATTTTACTTGCCTACCACTTAGCATTTACATTTTTATTTTGTACTTATTTTCCAGCATTTAGTTTGTAATCACTTTAAATTTCTTATTTGCTTCATTTCTTTCATTATTGCTTATGGATTAAATGCTTATTTTGCTTCTTTGACAGTTGTAATTTGAAATTTTACGTCTTTATGTTGAAATGCTAAGGTTGCAGGATACTTCATTTGAAAGTGTAGTTTTTTGTTTTATAAGGTAGGAGCAGTATGGAGCCAAGGCCTGTCTCTGTTGTTTAATAATAAGTGGGAGATCCTGTGACAGTGATATTTTATGGCTTCTCCAGGTAAAGGATATCTTTTGTTTGGCAACCACTAGTATGGCAGTAACATGGGAAGCATTCAGTCTCTTAACATATATTTGTCTTGGAATTGCTTCATCTTGGGTCTTCCTGAATGAGCGATGAGCTCTTTTGATTGCAACCTCTTTAATTATATTTTTGTCTTCAAGTATTGGGTCGAGGATTTCCTTTATTATAGTTGTCAGTTGCGTGTGTTCAAATTTCTCTGGTATTCCTCTTATTATGATGATGTTTCTATGACTGCATGCTCTAGGTCAACTATTTTTTGTTGCAAATTGTTTATAGTTTTGTCATTTAACTTCATTTTAGTCTGTAGGTTAGTTATTTTGGTTTTATTCTCCATATTTTTTGCTTCATTGTTATTTAGTCTTTCAGCTATCTGGTTGAGACTATTTCCAAAAGTATTTAGTTTTTTGGAAAAAAATTGGATTTCTTCTTGTAATGCAGTTTTGAGGTCATTGATGGAGTAGGAAGAGTCTGTTTTTGATCTTAGGGCTATTTTACTGGAGTCATGCATTGTCTTAGCAGTTTTTTGCCTTTTAACGGTTATGTCTTTTTCTGGGGAAGTAATTGAGGAAAGTTTAGTTTTTACAGTCTGAGCTTCCATTTCATCTTGTTAGTTAGCCATTTCTTCTGATATTTTACCAGTATTTTGTTTTGTTTCTTTTATTTTCATGCAGGTCCCGAACTTTTTGGAAAAGAGGCCGGGACCACGTTGATGCCACAGCTCCATCAAAGGACGATCTTGTATGTTGTTAAAACACTGTCAGTAGTTTAAAATATGACTGGTATAGGCTTTATAAATGTAAAAACTAGAGCTGCTGCATTTTTTGATTAATTTTTAGCACATGATGCAGATTTTTTTTGTTAGATAGGTCTTTTAGCTTATGGAGGAGTGTTAAGTATGTGCTAAATGATCAGCAACCATCTTGGAAAAATCAACAGATATAACCTGTGGCACATGCAATATGTATTGTGAGCTATAGTGTGTAATACCTAGGTAGATTGGAGTTCTAATCTCACATTCTCTGATTGAGTGTGTGTGTGCGCTCGCGCGCGTGTGTGTGTGTGTGTGTGTGTGTGTGTGTGCGAGTGTGTGTGTGTGTGTGTGTGTGTGTGTGTGTGTGTGTGTGTGTGTGTATGTATCAATATAGCCTCTCACAGCACTATGGAAGTGCCGTATTGGTTGTCTCTATGCTAAGGTATACATTTTATGGCCATGTGAGTATCTGCTGGCCTCTACATTCCATCCTGTACAAGGCCTGTGGATGTCATCCACTTTAAGATCACTGGCTGACAGTCTAGCAGCAGATAAACTCTGTGGTGCATGTGATAAGTACTGCAAGCTATAGTGTGTGCAACTAGATAGGTAAGGATTCTAATCCCACAGCATCCAACTTGTGTGTGTAAGTATATCCCCATATAGCACTTCAGACATACCATATGGGCTATCTCTGTGCAATGGTTATGCATTTTATGCCCACTGACAACACTGGCCTGTGTTACAAGGCATGGTGATGTCATCCACCTTAAGAGCACTGGCTGACAAACATTGTAGGTAAACATTGTGGCACATGTGATGAGTACTGCAAGCTGTAGTGTATAATACCAGATAAGTAAAAGTTCTAATCTCACAGCATCCAATGTGTGTGTGTGTGTGTGTGTGTGTGTGTGTGTGTGTGTGTGTGTGTGTATAAATGTGTCCCCTTACAGCACTAGCGACATGTCCATGTGACCTACTCCATGTGCATTGGTTATGCATTTTATGGCCCTGTGACTAACTGCTGGCCCTAAATTGCCCTCCTCTACATAAGCATACTTGATGTCTGCCACTATCTAGAGTTCTATGTGCAGAATACCCAGGTGACATGTATCAAGGGTAGTAGAATGTGTCACAGGGTATGAAAGCATAATGACACTGACTGTTTCCACTGTCCCTGATACACTGTTCTACACAACTGCATCTATGGAGTCTTGCACATATGCTCCCATACCTTGCTGACATCATAGCTCTGCTGTGCTGCCTGGCCATCCTGTGCCACTGTATTGCCACCACGTGTCCATAGTTGAACTGCTCAGACTCCTGGGACAAAAACTTACACAGGTCCGGGACACACCTTTCATTCTGTAACACTATCACCAGTTTAGAATCAGGCAACAAAGATACACAATGTTTGATGAGTAGTCCAGACACATGCCAGCATACAGTACCTGTTGTGGCCCACAACAACTGCCATGGCATAACACTACTGCACTACACAAACACATGTAAAGTTATATAGTTACCGTGTGCATCAGACCCATATATGCAGGTCCCCACATCAATGGCATGGATTGCAGGGATGTGGCACAGGTATCATTACATACACAGCATGTGGTGCTGGGGTGCTAGAGGCCTAGGCTGTGCCACACAGTTGACAGCATGTATGTGAGCCAGGTGCTGGTTACATGGGCCATGGAGAGGTGCTGTGTGTGTGTAGGTGACCTGCATGTAACAGTGGTGTTGGAGTGTGTGCATGTACACAGTCAAGCCCAGTGCTAACCCTACACATGTCTATGGTGGACATCTGTGGACCGTACATGGTAGAATGGACAGATCACCATCTCCAGCCTCAAATACAGGAACTGGCATCATCAGAAGTAGCACGGGCAGCACCTTGCCCAAGGTCAGATGCGGTGCTAGTACTTGACGATGACTGCTGTCTGCTAGGCCTGTGTCCCTCACAGGACCACCTAGGACCATGTGCCTATGGCCTGCCATGTCATGGTGTAGACAACATACTTCCCTCTGTAGCACTGAAAGTACTGGCACTATGGAAGTGTGAGTTTGCACAGCCATGTGGACTTCCAGCAGATGGTGTTGCTAGCCTACGTCCATTAGTCCAATCCCCAACTCCAAGCACATGTTCCAGCACATACAATGTGTGATCAAAGACAGACACTGACTCAGCTCATTGTCTATCCACTACATCAGTGAAATGTTCCATGGCATCACCAATGCAGTGGAGGCAGTCACAGATGTCAGACTGTGCTGCATCCATAGCCCTAAGCATCCATCTGGTCTTGTGTTCAGATCATGCCTGTGCCTCCATGACAGCCTGAAAGATGTTGCTAGTGATCAGCGATGTGACAGTTGCAACAAGAGGTGGATGGACAGCAGTCCTCCTTCAAGCACCCCTGTCAATCTGCCTGTGTGGGCCTTGACCAGATCTGTGGCTATGGCCAGTGTCTACACTCACTGATGCCATAATTCTCACACTGTCCTGTACTATGTCACCACCCTCTGACTGTCCAATATCTGTGACCTCTGGTGACTAGGTATGGGTGGGCATATTGACTGTGGATGGGGGCAGAAGAAGGATGTCAACCTCTGGGACAGATTCAGCCACTGACAACCCCACTTCTGCCTCACTATGGCCACCAACATCATCAGAATCCAATGAGACAGTGACTTTAGGTTGTGAGCAGGACAGACTCCAACCCCCCCCCCCAGTTCACCTGTGAGAAGCAAGACAAAATCAGTACACTACCACCTGCACTATTATGTATGGTAATCCACACAGGCTCAAACAGATAAGGATCCACAACTGCATTACATGTCCCTCATCTTCTCATCTCTGATCCCACACACAGCACACAAACCCACAACAACATACACACACAACTCAGGCCCTGTATAACATGCACATCACCTACATCCGGGTAATGTTGCCAGTACAATACACCTGTGAGGTATGCAATATGACAGTGTATGTGACAGAACTACACATAAAACCCAGTACACCTACCTTGACAATGATATGCCAGTTGTAGCAACGCTGCCTCAGGTATGTACCTTCTCCCTATTGTGTTTGAATGGCATCTTGGAGGAATTGCCTTATGTATAGCAGGCTGTGTAGTTGTTCATAACTATAAGTGCAAACATGTTAGTGTTTGTACAAATATACACCCATCATTCCCTAGGCTATGCACTGTAGTTAACTGCTCCAAAATGGAACATACAGCTATTCTACTCTGGCTAAGCACAACAGTTGTGCATAAGGCAAAATGGCAGCCCTTAACATTCATAGGGTATATATGAGCTGTAAAACAACAGTAGCACACTTACCAGGTACAGGACCATGAACTGTGGCCACACCTGATGGACCTAAGAAAAGGTGAGGAAGAAATATTGTCCGCAACACCAAATGTTGCAGTGTTACAAGGTAATATTTGTATATATCCACATTTACAGTAGCTAATGTGATACTGGCTATATTGCTGACATTCTGAGTATGTGTGTACAACTGTGGGTAAAAGCCAACCCCCCCCCCAATACAGATAGACCTGACACCCATGTATTGGTCTTTAGAGCCTGCCACAATGACTGGTAATGTATTATACTGGTGAACACAAGTAAGCTTACCTGTTCGCTCCTCTGATGTGGATGCTGTGGCACCCACCACCAGAATGCATGGTGTGATGGTTGGCTGGGAACAGTTGGTTGATCCTATTGATCCTAGATTAACCAGGAGTTCTTCTGTGGCCAAGAGTGGTTGTTCTGTTGCAGGCCCTCCACTGGTGGCAGCACAATCCCCACAACAGCAACTGCCCTTTAATGTGTGGCATTGACTATATCTGTTGCCCGGTGTCAGTCCTGCTCATAGGTCCTGTCCTGTTGGCCAATATTATTAACAACAAGATCAGCCCACAATGCTGCCTGCTGTTCATGATTGTGGTGACCCCTTGACAGCAGGATGTGATAGTTGAGTCTGAGGGCATCCAGTATATTGTCATTCTCTGCAGATGAAAATGGAGGATGTCTCCATTGGTACATCATTCCTACAAGACAGCAAGAGGGGAGCACATTACAGGACCAGATACATGGATGTCCACTATGTACAGACCCTACACACCCATGGTGGCCTGCACGATCCACTGCTCCCTCACATGTCATACCACACAGTGTGGCAATACATTACATGTGTGGCTATCACCAAGATAGTAGCAATACTGGATAATGTCCCTGTGTGATGTGACAGATTCTGCTGTATGTCTCTACACCCATTATGGCAGTGTATTGTGGTGTGTCCCCTATGGGCACATCCCCATCAATATCTCATATGGCCACTGTCAGACAAATAGTGTGCTATTCCAATAACTATATGGGGACAGTCCAGCAGTGTGCCACACTAACAGACAGCAATGTAAGCCGTCTGTAGTGTATGTTCCCTGTAGCCATCATACTTTTCAACTATGCAGATGTTTACAGAATGTCACCATGTTTGCATCATAGATGTGATCCTTCTTGCACAAACTTGTGGATGTCTGACAAATTGTTGTCCATTAATTGATGGTTGCTGTCAGAAAATTGACACAATCTGTCACCCATCAGACTCCTCAGACTACAGTTATACTACAGTACTATCTGTTACTCTATCCACATTCTTACTTGGTATGGCAAATATGTATACTCTGTCACTGAGTTTGGGCCTTTGTCTCCCCATTAAATATGGCTTTGTCCTGATTTCTTACTCTATGAGGTTGAGAGGTGTGTTAGGCATAGGTTTCAATGAGACAGGGACAGATGACCATAAAACAGGGACTTAGCCAGAGTACATCAAGGACATTCAAGGACACTTTTACAATGTTAGTACTATTTATGTGTAACATTGACTGACTGAGAGGAGGTGAATTACAGTACATCATTTGATGTTACAGGAGTGTACACCCTTACTTAGTGTTGTTATGTCTTATGTGTAATCCACTATCTTTGCTACAACAGCCAAACATTATAGGAGGGATGGACAGGGACAGAGCAGAGATTTGATGCAAAGCAGGGACAATTGAGAGGCATGCCTGTAGGTGTTGGACAGCAGAGTATTACTGACATGTCAATATCATAGATCTAATACAAGCCTACTGTTTTAATCCCTATTCCCCATACCTCCATCCTCCCATTTGCATCCCATTTTATGAGGAAATGTAATACATACCTGGTAAAGTGGCATATTCCTTTTTTTTTGAAGTGTTCCTCTGCAAATGCTTTTCACAAATGCTGTCTGTGTAAGAAAAAACACATACAGACCTGTTCCCTATAAGTGGTTGCTTGCCTTTTGTAAGTAATGCTCATTGACAGGTAATTGCCTCTGCACCAGTCTGTGGCTCAGAATTGCTAATTGCATCCAAAACAGCTGAGTTGCACTATCATTAGCCAATGACATGGTACCACAGTGCAATATATAAGGCCTTCATGTAGGCCTTGGCCCCTTTCTTAGTTTTTGAGATGGACATTATTGAGGCATGGAGACTACAGCATCTCAGAAGGTAAGTACAAATACTGTCCACAGTAGGGATGTATGAAGCATGTCCACAGTTTTGCCTTATGTTTGGTCAGTGTCCCATGACAGTGTGGTCATCTGGCAGTTCACTGGCAAACATGATGGGTTGAGGTCAGAAAGGGGAATGAGACATGTGAGTGTCACACTTCATACCCATCAGAATATGCATATTAATGCAGTATCTACTATTCTATCAACTTACTATGTTTGTAGGGGCAAACTGTGATACATGTACCTAACTCTGGGACTTTGACCCCCCTTTATGTATGGTTGTGTCCGGATCCCTTGTTATAGGGGGTTGGGAGGTATGGTTGGACTGTACCAGCTACCTTAACATACAGTTGCGTATGCTCCAGGCTGCAGCTGTGAATACTCTGGAGACCTGCAAGCTGGAAACATAACTGGGTCAGCTGTGTCAGATCTGTCTTTACACCAGAGCCAGGGTAAGGGTACCCGTTACAATCCTCCCTTTCCTCAATAACCCTATTTAAAAGCAAACTGAAGCCATACTTTAAATCACAGTGGTTATGCCCCTGTGCTAACCCTAACTAACTACCTCACTTATCTCTGGTTACTAATCACCATACCTGTATAGGCTAGTTACGTTTCTATTAACAATAAAGTGTGATCTAACAGTTTAAAAGTGTTATTAGAGATTTCTTTATATGACTAACCATAGCTGATATGTACTAAGATTCTATAAGCAGAATCAAAAGGAATGGCAAAAATCTGTTATGTACCTGCATTTGTAAAATGCCATTTACTGTAAATAATACTGTGATTTGTGGAGCTTTTCTCCCCGGGCCACTACTGAAAATGGACATATATCCAGTTGGACTAGCCCAGTCAACAAATGTAAAATAAAATAAATAAATAATAAATAAATTATACAACACTACCATTAGCAAAATAGTAGGTGATATATAGTTAGGCTATGCAAATATGTGCAGTGTGTCCCTACCTGCAGGCTTGTGACTTGCCAAACTGGGTAGCTGATAATTCAGTAGCAGTAACCTATGTGGATTACAATTGCATGACTCAGTCATTACTTGCTGTGTTCACTGCAATGTAATTAAAATGCAGCACACTGGATTTGAGCCCAGGAATGTGTGTGACAAAACGTGCCAGACTGAACTATGGAGCCAATGTAGGATCAGGTGTATTTGCCAGATATATGTGCTGACATACAGGCTGTGACACCCATTGTCTGCATCCATCAGTATGTACATGGCTTTCAAAGGCAGCTGTTCTGCAGCAGGGTTCCATTTGAGCATATGTACTCTGCCACTGATGCCTTAATAGGTGTGTTTGAAGATGTTGCAGGTAAAAGGGAACATTTACCTGTGATTCTAGGCCTCATATCTTGCCATTATTACTTGGCTGTCTACCTGTGTATTTTTGCATCAGATTCCCAGGTACACTCCCATTTGTCACATTAGGTTTGAGTTGAGTCTATCAGTGGCAATCAGTATGTATTGCTGGAAACAGCTGTCTTAATTAACATCTGTGTGACCTAGGGGCTTAGTGCAGTAGACTGTAGTTGACAGGGGCCCAGATTTGAAATGTGGCAGGAGGGAATATTTTATACATATGCCTAACATAATGAGAAACATATAGGATCATTAAGGTACATTAAAACTCATTTAAGCGGGTTTGCACAGACAGTGGTGAAATGGGAGAAAAAAAGGGGAAAAACATAGTGAAAGGCAGGCAGAGATGTGAAGGATGGCTGTAGGGAAGAACCATAGCTTTCCATTTATTGTACAGCAACAGCTATGCAGTTTGACAGATTTTGTGGATGAATTTGGACTCTCAAACCCCAGAAACAGGGGTGAGGACAACATAAATGTATTGTCAAGTCAATTGGACCAAATTAGTTGTGTCCAGTGGACATGTGTGTGGAATAGAGGTCTATGCATGGGGCAATATTTCTTTTGTGGGACAGAGGCCCATTTTTTTTTGTTATAAGAAGAGAGTGGAATGTTGGGGAAGGTGTATAGGTACATGTGGGGAGGTAAGTATGGTAGCTGAGGTTGCAATTGGAGACAGATAAGGCAGACAATACAGCAGACAGGGGCAGATTGTGAGACATGATGGGGGTAAGCACCTTGGATGGGAAGGGTGCTGTGGAATCGAAAGTGCATGTGTCTCCAGATGGCAGAAGCATGACTGACGTCTCTACCCATGGGCAGTCGACACTGCTCCTTCACTGCTCCAAAGGTGGCAGTGCTGATGACTGTGCACCAGTTCCAAACAGCCCAACTAGGTTGTCCAGTCTGCCCTCAAGCCAGCACAGGTGATGTTCATAGCTTCTATGAACAATCCTGTGCATTATGGCACGTAGTCAATCCTGAGTGATTATTGCCTCTCCACCACTGCTCCTGAGGGGACAGACCCTATCCCCTGAGGTGGTTCCACCCAAAGGTGGTGCAAGGCCAGAGGAGGAGGTACCACTGGCTTGGGTCCCAAATGTGCTTGGACCCAGTGCCACGGCTGGCTGAGGTAGGGTAGGTGGATCAGCAGGAACTGGCCTACCCTGGTGTGGTGTGGTTATTGAGGTAAAGCAATACATTTAGGTTAGTTATAAACAAAACCATTGTTAGTAATAACAGCATACCAGAACACTGGAAATAACTCCATTACATTTCAATGCATATTATGTGAAACACAACAATAAATAACAGAACAGTCAGTATATGAACAGCATGCCAATAACATTTACGGCATATGGCCAACAGAATAGGTAATTCAGCAAGATATGTTAATATGCAACCACTGTAATACATAACAATAATAAAATACATGTCCCAAAATAAAGTTTATGGAACAACATATGTTAATAGTAAACCATAACCAATGCATAACAATAATAAATATTTAAAGATAAGGGGTGGGGAGAGAGAGAAATACCGTCCATTAATTCCATTAATACCATTATAGGCTATATAGTTGATAACAGTACTGCTATCTACTCTACAGGTCTGTCCGTTATTTACATGCAAAAGTGCACTATAGTTGCTCTAGCACATACATACCTCTCAAGCTATCCGCATGGGACAATATGGGTCAAGCATCATCAACTGCAGGTACACAACTACACAGAACACTTGCACATCAAGTGTACCCACTGTATATAACTACCAAGGTGCACTGTGGGCTGATGTAGTGTTGCTTTGCTATTTACATAATCATGTCGATGATACATCTGTGACAGAGGGTTTATGCAACAGTAATTACATTCTGTGACAGCGTGAAACTTGATAAACATGTATGTGCACAGTACAGACAGTAAAGAGCTATTATGCCTTGTTTGGCAGGCATGGGGATAGAACCCAATAGCAGTGACTGCAGAAGATATCTTCATCAAATGTATTCACTGACTGCAGCAACCTTTAACACACACTCCAGGCATTCAGCCATACCAAAGTTTACACATTTTATTTATTTTCTTTTATTTTATTATTATTATACTTATTTCCAGTATTTTATGTTGTATTTTCACATTCTGATAATGATTGTGACAGTCTGTGACATGTAACTAGACAATAATGTACTCATAATATGGGATATCTCACCAGTTTACCTGTAGTTCCTGTTGTGAGAATATCTGTAAACATTACATGACCGATACTGTCATATTTAGATCTACATAGCACTGGATTCAAACTCTGGTCTAAGTGCGACAAAAATGTACTTCATAGACGGCATTTAGCAGACTGAGCTACTGAGTCATTGCTGATGATTGACTGACTGACTGACTGATATTTGCCTAGAGCTCACCTGGCACCAAAATATGACCTGCTAATATATATAGCATAATGCCCCATTTGGCATGTACCTCACTAGACACATGCAACAGCTGGAAAGGCCACAAACGTACCTCATAAAGAGGATCCTAGGCTTTAAACGCATGTCCTACAGAGAACTGTGGGTAAACAAAACTATCTGAAGAAGTATAAGCATTTGCTATACGAAAGCGCTAATAATAAACTGGAGTGTCGTCATGTCAGTTTGCTTATCTTGTTGTTTTTTCAGTTTGCAGTTGGTTCGTTTTGGTTTTTCACATGTCCTACATGGACAGACTCAAAAAACTCCAGCTATTCTCTGTCTCATATCATCTACTGAAAGGCGATCTCTGCTTGACTTACAAAGCCATGTCTGACCCAGCTCTGTTAGAAATGCTACATCTAAAGAAATCCCAATCCCTCCACACCACATGCTCCAGAGACCTCAACCTCATTACCACAGTCAACAGAACATGCTGGAGGGACAGGTTCATAAACCAGAGACTGTCCATGCTCTGGAATAGACCTCCCATACATGTCAACAGAGCATCTCACTGGCCCTCTTTAAGACAAATCTTGATAAGTGGATGGGAAATAGAAAATTCACCCTGGGGATCACTCCAGTGGCTCTACTTGATAGAGGCACTGGGAACTAATGTCGGGATGGCATGATGCCAGGGCACTTTTATGAGCTAGGCTTGTAAAGGCTCCAGGTCCATTAACCTAGTACACACCTATGAACCTATGCTATTAGTGGTGCAGTTTTATACTTGACTGCAGTGACAGTTGAACACGTATGCACGACATGCAAGCATAACAGAGATAATAGGTAAAGTATACATTACTGCATAAAATTCAGGTGTACACAATACATTGCTAGTGTGCCGAAATATCTGCAAAGTCAACAAACAATATCCAGTTATGGGTTATTATTTGCAATCTACAACTAGTACACTATTATACCTGATTGCAGCACTGTACCTCACAGCTTGAATGCTTGTAGCTGACATGCAATAGTGAAAACAAGAAAATCCTGATGTACACGATTTACCTTGGTGTTATTGCTATTGGTCCATGTGTCATTGCAGACCAGTTGTCATAAGTCATTTCTTACAAAACAACTCTGAGCCTACACTTATTGCAAAACAGACTTAATTAGATATACCTTCATGCAAGTACTGTTATTATTTTGTGTTTTTATTGCAGAACAGTTGTAATAATTGATTTCTTGCAAAACAGCCCTATTACACAACAGACTTTATGAGATATACCTTCATGCAGGTACTGATAGTATTTCATGTTTTTATTGCATAACAGTTTTAAATAACTGGTGGGCGGCCACAGTGGTGCAGCGGTTAGCATTGTCACCTCACAGCAAGAGGTTCTCTGGTTCAATCCTCGGATGTGGTGCCTTCTGTGCGGAGTCTGCATGTCCTCCCTGTGGTTGTGCAGATTTCCAACGGGTGCTCCGGTTTCCTCCCAAAGACATGCTGTAGTTGGATTGGACTCTCTAAATTGGCCCTGGATATGAGTGTGTGCCTTCTGTGGAAGGTTGGGCACTGGGCTGGCAATTTAACACTGTAAAAAAAAAACTCTACCGCCAATCATGAACAGACAGATTATCTGCTATGGTGACCACTAATCGAGAAAAGCTGAAAGGAGAAGAAGAGCAGTTTTAAATAACTGATTTCTTGCAAAAGAGCCCTACTTCTACACTCATTGCACAACAGACTTTATTAGAGAAACCTTCAGTCACTTACTGGTATAATTTCATGTTTTTATTGCATAACAGTTGTCATTATGCAGGTGTTGCAACACACCTGTAATTCCACTGTTTGAATATACTTTATTACGGTTAATGCTTTGCTTATGGCACTACAGTTGCATTCCAGTTGTAAGTCCACATTCATTGCAATGCAATATTTACTGTATATACCTAATCACAGTTAATGCTTTACTCTCTCTTGCTTATTTGACTATAGATAGCAAAATACATCTGTATTCACCATGCTTACAGTGCAACCTGGCAAAGCACCTGGCATGTGCCTTGATGTTGCAAGCCCTCTCCTATGCAGCTTTTGGGAGAGAAGCACACTATTATGCATACCAGTTTAGCAGACATTCAAAATTAGATATTGGTGAAACACAAGTAATGGTACTTACATACATGTGGCACAGTCCCAGCTCAGAATTCTTGGACCTGTGTCCAAGAGAGCCCCGTTCATCTTTTCAGGTCATCATGGTGGTGATGACACTGCTCACCTGTGCAGGGAATACCATTTGCACTGGTGAGGTCCCTTGCCAGTTGGTCCCAGGCCTCTGCCTTGCACTCTGAGCCCTGGTAACCTTCTTGCATCAGCCGTACCTCATGTTTTTTGACAAGGAGTCTGACCATGACCCTGTACTCCTGAATGCCCCACAGCTGGGCCCAAAAGTGTGAACCCTCTCCAACACCTGCCATTGTATCCTTCAGAGACAGATCTCCAATGGATTATGCTGCATTCCTGCCTATTGGGCTTAATATGTCCTATTTTCCCACCCTTATAGACTATTGGGCAATATTTAAAAATGCAGCGTGTCACTTAGCAGTGAGCAAACCAGAGCATGTCAGCTGGTCAGTGTGCTAAAACCCATATGCTTAGCAGTGCTTAGCATGTGTGTGGTTGTTTCTTATACAGTGCACAAACTGGCCAAGTGATGCCAAGCACTGCATAAACATTAGCTGCCATTATTTGTTTATGCGGTGCTTAGCAGGTCTTAGCAGAGCTTAGCTGAGCTTAGCAAGCCAGTATTTCAAAATAATTTGCATAATTTGTATTTTGAACAAATATTCTAATGTACTCTTTTATGCATTCAAACCCTACACCTACTGCACATGAGACCACAACTCTAATCATTTAGCTACATGGATATGTGAAATTTTGCTATAACTTTACATATACCTCTGAGCTACCTTTAAGCAGTGCTGGGCACCCTGGTGCTCTGCACAAACCCGCTCAGCTACGCTTAAACTTGACCTTTACAGACTAATTAAATATATCTGGTTTCTATGCTTAGATGTCTGGCATGTGTCTTGGTACCGTTTAGTACTGCTGCGCTCTGTGCCGTGAAAACATGTTTTTTTTAAAAAAAAATGAAATTACTTTGCTATAATACCATTGGACAGTGCAGGGAGTGTGTTACTCATCTGTGGACACAGTTAGTGCCACACTCCCTACACTGATTCCATAACTTTGTTCCATGGCTCTCCCTCGGCAACACACCATGATTAATATGCATGGCACGCTGCTGAAGGGGAACCATGTACAAGGACATGGTAACATTCCATGTAGGCTCTATACTATGCCTACATGGATTTTATTAAATCTAGGGGAGTAACTTAATAAAAAATGAATGCATGAATAAAAGTATAATCTCTGATATATCAAATTGTAAAAAAAAAAAAAATATATATATATATATATATATATATATATATATATATATATATGTGTGTGTGTGTGTGTGTGTGTGTGTGTGTGTATATAAATGGTTTACCTTTAGTAGATCAACAGCCCACTACATCGAATTCCACTTCTCTGACATGGCAGAACATCGACAAATGAAGAGCCGAAGTTTCCCGCATGGTAAGTTACCGTTTGGCCATCCAGAACTGAAAAACTGCCATTAAACCAACTACACAAATGTGGGGGGCTTCGCCCCCCCCACACCACCTAACTTAATATTCCAACTCTGAGAACGCACTATCGCAGGGGTATGGGGCAAAGTTCAGGTGGATGGCCAAATGGTGACTTACCGTGTGGGAAACTTCGGCTCTTCATTTGTCGATATTATGCCGTGTTGGAGAAGTGGAATTCAATGTAGTGGGCTTTCGATGTACTAAGGGTAACCTGTATATGAATATATATGTCTATACATATATATATATATATATATATATATATATATATATATACATATATATATATATATATATATATATATATATATATATACATATATATATATATAAAGAAAAACAAACAAAATATGTTGCATATACATTGCAGCTCATAATCACTGACTGTAAAATAGTGTCTTAAACTTAATTTTCATTTGTACACTCTTTTTGCTAGAGTATTAACAGAATTCATAAATCTAATTATCAGGTGATCTCCTTGTTCTAAACATTATATACACATAATTGTATTTTTATTCACTCCAGCAATATGTTTTACTGAATTCTGATATATGCATTTTGAAGAAAAAATGGTCACATTACTGCAGATTAAGTTGTAACAAATATTTAGAAACCACATATGCTGTCATGGTACACACAAGTATTGTTCTTTGTTTTTGGTTGCCATGTCTGTATTTTAAATTAAGATATTTTAGAAAAATAAATGACAAAATTCTGTAGCAAGATTATAAAATGTGTTGTTCTGTCTTGGTGCCTGATGTCTCTGCTGCCATGGTGATGCATGAGCGCACGTACATACACTCACACACACACACACACACACACACACTGTATATATATATATATATATATATATATATATATATATATATATATATATATATATTTATATATACCTTTGTATATAGATATATAGGTTTATATATATATATATTTATACAGGTTCAGTGTGTTCTATCACATGATCAGTCCATCGAACATTTAAGAAGGAAGCTTGTCTTTCTGAACTGCTGGTTCATTGGAAGATACAGGAATTTTCTGGGGGATTGCTAGACAGTAGATAGTGGGATTTTGCCATCACAGAGTTGGTGTATATAATCAGTAGGGGGCATGGGTGCACAGCTTCCACCATATGGGGGTGCAAGAGGCATGGCCCCTGCATAAAATGTTTCTGTTTTTTTTTTTTTTTCAATTTATTGAGTGATGACCATTTGTGGTTGATGTGTTGCTTGCCAATGTTTTGGGTCAGCAATTTTTTGAAATATATATATATATATATGCGTGTGTGTGTGTGTGTGTGTGTGTGTGTGCAACTGGAGATTTAGTCAGCAGCTTTCCTGGATGCTTAATTGAATTGAAGGTAAAACTTTTAACTTTTGTGAGAGATTACTATCATACCCTGACTAAGAAACTCACCTTTTCTCTGGTACTAATTTCATAGTTGGTAAATTTAATTAGCTGGGGGGGGGTGGAGATGCAGGAGCAGTGAACTTCCCTCCAAAATCCATCATTTTTAATTTCTGTACTGTAAGACTATTTCTTGAAGCATGCACACTGTTCCTTCAATTTTTCTCCATCTTTTTTGTCAGTATTTTTAATGTTGATCTTCTACATACATTTATATCTGTACACATCTATATATCAATAAGCACTTCACAAAGGCATAGTATAAGCTAAGCCTTATGCAATATACCAGTGATGCTGTAACCTGCTATGAAGTCAGGTGCAGTAACTCTGACTAGAAATGCACTATAATTACCCTAGAAATAGGTTTACCTTTAAATTGTCATATGCCATGTGTCCAACATGCATAACGCCGAAAGTACAGCTGCAAAAAATGACAATGCCGATTTACCATGTGTTTGTATGGCAAATAAGCAAATGATTTTTTGCCATTCAAATACATGGATCAAATGTCGGAAATGGCTTTCCAGCAAACCATTTTTGACATTTAATCCTTTGGCATTCTCTGTATTTCGGTAATACGGGTCACACAGCAGGACGATCGCACATACCATGTGTGACAAAATGAAGGTAAACCTAGAAATAGCCTAATAAAATTCTGGATTATAAAATAGCACGTCACACACAATGCACTAAAATGATGTTTAAGAAGAACTGCATATAGGAGTGGCCTGAACAGGTTAAAAATCTGCACTGTCATTTCCTGCATGCAAGTCCATAATCCATGCAGTGACTGCACAGCTTTCTCCACAGATGTATATATACATGCATGCATGCATGAACAGGTATATTGATGACTACATAAGTGCTCATGTGTTGATCATCAAATGGAAATATTCTGAGCACATCTTTAATATAGTTGACGGACATGGACATAACCCCACTACCTACTTTTTGAGACTAAAGAATGTAAAGGTTGCCATGATCTATGTCCCTTTCATATGATGTCCCACTGCCCCACTTGAGGAAGTATTCTATGATGGGTATACAAATTGCTGTGATGTGTGCCATTGACGGTTAACTTGACCTTAACTAAATGATTGGTCTTCTACACACTTACAGTGGATACAGCCTGATATATTGCATGTAACAGATGTTATTCTAATCTGACCACAACTATAATGCTAAGTTGTGTACACCAGCCCACTCCCTGCATCTTGTTTTCGCACACATTGCTGTTATGTTCTGCACCCTAGTTCTGTCCCACCCTGGTTGAGGATTATCTATTCACTGCTGAGTTCACAGGTTGCTATTTTGTGTGTCCTGCCCAACAGTCACCTTCCTGACCTCCTATTTGCGCTGGTAGCATTCAGCACATTATGGAAGCTTTGCAGGAAATGCAGCTAAACTATTGACCTGCCCCTCTGTGGAGCACTGTACAGGTTCTGAAAGTCATGGAGTGATAGGAAGCATGTGACTCTTGGTACTGCAGATTGCATAGCACTACATGGTTTCTGCTGCATGGAAGCCATGCACAAGTCTTGCTGTACAAGTATCTCTAGAAAACATAAAGCTTTATATTGCCTTATATTTTTAGGGTACTCATTTTCTCCTAATATAAAATAACTTGGATCCTTCTAATGTTACCATAGCCATTATTCTTAAGTGCAGACCTGTCAGACATACTATTTCAGTCACAGAAATTAAGAAAAATGAATAATGCCTTGGACTAATGTCATTTACTCTGATGTACAGAATACAGTAGTGTTGTCATCAGAAATATGTATGCTTCTACCCCTGCTCATTGCTAAGCAGCTGCTACAGATATCTTCCAGCGGGTCTATATTAGAACACAAAACATTCAAAATTTCGAATGTTCTAATATTGAACCCTATGAATCGAAATTTTAAAACATCGAACATTCAGAACAGCAAATTTTTTCCTAGGGAAAAAATTTGCTGTTCCAAAACACATACACACAACACAAGCACACCAAACAAACAGCAATCTACACACATACACCTAAACTCTTACACCTAACCCTGCACTAAACTATACATACACCACTAACTATCCACTTACCTTAACCCAAACCCTAACCCTAAGGTCCGTCTCTAGAGCACAGTCACCTCACCCGCACTCTAACCCTAACTCACCTACCCCACCCTAACCCTCAGGTCCACACAATCGCACACTTACCTGACCCGCGCCCTAACCCTAACTCACCTAACCCGCCCTAACCCTCACATCCACACAATCGCACACTTACCTGAACCCGACCCATAACTTTCCGCCACAGTGCTAAAAATACCGAAGCAACAGAAATGGACAACCAAATTCTTTCCCTAGGAAAAAATTCGTTTTTCTGTTTCTTCGATATTTTCAGCATTTGCTGAAAATGGGTTGATATTAGAACACTCAAAATTTTAAATGTTCGGTGTTCTAATATAGACCCCTTCCAGCAATGCTAAATGCTATAGTCCCTTTGTCCTCTAGAAGGGAGATAGAAAAGTTGCAACATCCTTCTTTCTTCTGACACTAAACCTGCTTCATGCACATAGGGTACTTGTAAAATACTGGTCACTGGTTTTGCACACAACAGGTGTTAGTCATACACCATCAGGGACTCTTTTTGTAAATGTCATACCAGGAGTTACTACTAATGTTAAGCAATGTCACTTCAAAATAAGAAATAAAATTAGACACACAGACACACATAGATAGACAGATAAATCTTGCCTGACTTTTATTTTAAAACTTAATATTTAATGGAATCATTAAACCTGTTACTAATTGTTGCACTACTGCCACTAATCTTCAGTGGTACCTTATGCTTCTGTATAAGTAGGCATCCAAACAGCGTAGTGGCTAGATAAGTAGTGGAAGTCAAATTGTACATAAAAGCTCACTGCAATGATCTTGCCCTTGCTTTTTCAGTATAATACATAAGCAGAGATGTTAATAATGGGCATACATGTGCTGTCCTAGTTGAATAGCAATGTATACCAATCAGAGAACATTCTCCTATTACAGCAATTTAAAATTATTGTTCAAATGTACAGTATCTGAAACTCTAGCCTTATTCTGAGGAGCAGCTGGAACGTGTTCCATTTGAACCAGCTTTACAAAACACAAAGGCGGCCAGTAATATTATTGCAGTAAACTTATAGTAAATATCTTGTTTGACGCTAATTCTACTAGAGACAAATGTGCTGTCAGCAAAGTTTTCCTAATTAGATGGCTTTGCAGACAACTGCATTACAAAATAAAGATGACAAGCAATTTTCCTCTAATTTGTTAATATGTATTGGTTGACTACAATAAAAAGTGACACTGCTGTGAATTTCTTTGCTAATATCACCAAGATGACCTCGGGCAGCAAAGGAAATGTGCCTGACCCTAAGAACCCGCAACCAGTTACTTGCCACAATAAAACTGATGTATACAAGATGACAAATGCACACACAATTTAACAAGCAATAGAAACATATCTGGTTAAAGAGGCAAACGTTAACCTTTAATAGTCAGAGGTCATTACGGCTTCTGGAAATGCATTTTGTCTGCTTCTACAAGAATGTTTAAATTCAAGGTACAATAGGCTAGATGGTCAGTTTGTTAATCTCCTAAGAAAATAATGAAAGTACAGTTAGTTCTAAAAATCTTACATGGTAGCAGATAATCAGCAGATCAGTCCAGGCCCTGATTAATCTTAACAGTTTCTGACACACTTGCAAAAATAATATATAACAATCAACAATGTGTGCAATAAATACTTGAAAGTAATGTGTAAAATTTGCTTTAAAAATTGGTTAATCTTTTTACATTTCTTACAACAGCCCAAATAAAAAGATTCTTCTTTTCAAAGTAAATAACATAAATATTACATCATTCTATTCTGTTATGCTTTATTACTGAATGGATGATAAATCTACCAGTAGTCCATATAGCTTTCTAATACATCATTAGTCTACTTGTACTTTATGTTTTACAGACGATGATAAAGTATAGGACATAGGTAAACCACCCGAGCATACCTGGAAGATATGCATGTCCTTCTGCAGTTTTATCACAGACACTATTTCTTGCTAGAACACTCACAATAATGTCAGTTTTAGTTTTTTGGTATGACTGACCGTAATGGAGAAGACAGTGTGATTTCTGAATTCTGTCTGCCCTCAGGGTAATATATTAGATTTACTGTATTATTTCATTCATCTAGAAATGAGAATTTGGATGATAACAATTACAATTTTTTCAATGAGGTCACTACAGATTAGACTTCACTGAAATGTTTGAACCACTGTCTGCAGTCACTTGTGTGGTGAAAACATTTGGAAAAATGATCAAGATACACCAGGCATACATGAATGCCTTAGATGAAAAAAAAATGAAAAAACTCTCAGCAGAGGCCAGGAGAATCCATTATCTTCAGTTTTTAATGATCTGAAAAAAAAAAAGGAAACAAATTTATGAATTGGAAAAGAGCTTGCAATGGTACAATGTGAAGCCACACTCCAGATATGGATTTAAGAATTTTCTTATTTTGAACTATGTTTAAAATAATTCACATTATCAGAGACATATAAGATACAGATAAACTCCATGATCAAGGCAGGAAGAAGGAACAGAAAGAAACCACAGGAGATATTCAAATGTCAGTACTCTTTTCAAGTAAGCAGTGACCCATTCTTAATAGTAACAGGAGTGGTGGCTCCAGGCTCTTTTCCTTGTATGGCACTTAGAACATTTGAAAATAAAAGTATTGAAAAACTATAGCTATCATTACAATAAAGTATAAAATACATGGTACACCTTAGTTCATCCGTATTCCACAGTTAAAACTGAAAGACCATTTCCTTGAAAAAAGTGAATGCTATAATATTAGCAATCCTAGCAATGTTCACAACACAGAAAATACTACTAATTTACTATGCTTAAGGATAATGGTTTGTGTGAAGTGTTAGTATTTTACAGACTAACAAGTCAAGGTTGTAACTACCTAGACAAAAGAGGTGGAGAAAATGGCATACACAAAGAAAGTTGTGCCTCTGTAGAAAGAGAAAAAATATCATTAAACCAAACTCAAGAATAAAAAATAGACTTATTTTGTTCTGTGCTGCATTGTAAGGAAAATATTTTAAACAAATACAGCACTTCTACCAACATTCAAGATAGCTTCCCACTGTAGACACTGTGAATAGTGAAGTTGTTTAAATGTCTGTTAGAAGTTCTTTGAATTAGAAGTAAGAATGGTCAGTTAACAGCTCCTGGATTACAATGATATTTTTGACCCCAGGAAGAATATGGGAGAGGGTCTGTCAGCACTAGATTAAAATTGAAAGCCTACATGCAATTCATCCAGTTTATTTTGCTGAGCACTTACAACTACTGTTAATAAGAAAACAGCTGCTCTGAGAACACAAATCAGAGTAATTCAAGGAAAAAGGAAATTAGGTTAGTGAAGCTGTGTAGGATGTCTGTGACTCACACTGTTGCCATTCTGTTTTAATGAAAGTTAAAAAAAATGATTTTCTTATGTTTAGCTTAACTCGCATAACATAACAGGAGCCTGAAATGGATTCTGGGGGAAAATCTCCAAGATCACTTTAAAGTGACAAGTCCATTGAGATATATTAAGCATAACCACTTAATGATTCTGATGTATTAAATAGCCAGAGTAGAAAGATAATAATGAAATAACTGAGATATAGTGGCAACCATAATAAATTAATTTGTTTATTCATGCATACTTTATGTTGACTGGGTTATTCCCAGTAGGCCAATTGCTTATTTTCAAGGAAGATCTGTGGTTGTATTCCTACTGATTAATGGAATATTTGGCCAGGACACCAGAGAACGTCTATTCTTCCTGATAAGTACCATGGGATCTTTTACACCCACATGAGGTGCAACCAACTCAGTCAGATGAGGACTCAGTTTTTAACATCTGATCCAAAGCAGACACAGAAGGGCAGCACCACCCTTATGCTACTCTGTGTTATCAATATTGCCAAAAAAGCAATGCAAGTTCTTTTTGTGTGAATAGAACTCACACTAATCTATACCAGAGGAGAGTGTGCTACCTGTTGAGCTATTGAAAATACAAAGAAACACCTGCTAGCTTTCCAGGCCCCACAAAGGAAAACAGCAGCGAAAGACAAAAACTATATCAAGTAAATACAGCAACTGGACCACTAAGTACTCAATTTCTGGTTTGCTAAAATAAACCAATAGAAATTATTTAGATCTGACTATTTTGGTGCAGCACCAAAGCTCTTAGCGTATTTGGTCAATATTTTGGACAAAGCCAAAAATAATGGGGGGGGGGTTAAAATTGGAAACAATTTTAAATATTATTTTAATTCACTTAAAAACAAGTGTTGCATTGTTTGAACTATAAGAAGTATAAAACACTATTGGCCAGCATTCCTGATCAACAATAATAGTGAGTGGTTTAACATGAAAAACAAAAATATTATGAGAAACAGGACAGACATTTGAAGCAAAATCAGGAACATTCTACAAAAATAGGGACAGTTGAGAGGTATGGGTGGAACTCAAAATGATTTCCTGGTAACAATAACCCATTCCAGGATTTTTTATTTTTTTGATGTGTACAATTTTAAATGATGTTTTAATTTTCTATGAGCAAATCTCAGCAGAAGACTTTAAAAAATTGGAGTGTTAATGGCTTAGATAATTAGAACTACATATCCTTAAATTCTTAAGCTGAGACTTCTTCATTTTCAGACAATTTAGTATGGTTTGACATTACCATAACATCCATAGTACCAACAAGCAAATAAATGAAAGAAACTGTAGCCATAGTCAACTTTCCATTTTGAGAATATTGACAGTATATTACCTTGCATAAGGTGGAACAAATGGGCAAAATGTAGAACATTTATTAACCTTCTGGGAGGGAGCTCACATCATGGTTAAAATGGTATTTTACATGTATTTACCACATACCTAGTTATTTAAACAATAGAGAATTTTGGGAGACACAATTCAAGTTGCAAAAGTTCAAAGCTCCAAATGGGCAAGCCAAGCAACAGCCCCCACCAAAAAAAAATACAATCTATCTTGTCAGACAAGCAATACAGGCAAACGTAGGTTTGCAATATAATGAATACCTTACCAACCATAGCACCAGCATGGAAAAGAATTAAAGAAACTACAGCCATAGCTAACCTTCCATCTTTCAAATGCAGATAATTACACTATCTTGCACAGTATGGATTGGATGGGTAAAATGTGACACATTTACTAAGAACTTTCAAGGAAGTTCACACCACAGTTAAACTGTGGGCTTTATGCTTTAAAAAAGTTCTTTAATATACCCCAGTCTCTCTTTGCTTGCCAGAACTGTACTTGGCTACAAAAATTTTCCTTGTACACTATTCACAAGACAAAAACGTTACACTTCTTTGTACAAGTTGGGTTACAGCTTAACCTTATTTATTATAATTCTAGAGCACCTCTAGTGCTATTTTTTATCTGCTCTCACACTCTATAGCCCAACACACAGATTGTTTCTTGCAGTCACTTACCTGCACTGCTACATGCACTCTTGCTGATGCTCTGGCTCACTCCGCTCCCTTATCCTGCCCCCATTTCCCACATGCCCCCACTACTCGCAGATTTATCCCTACTCCATATCACCTGATCCTTAACCACACCCACAACCCAATCCAATCACACTCAAGTTTAACCCACACCCTACATCCCACACTAGGTCACACCTGACATCACTAGTTAACCACTCCCTCATCTCCTACCCGCTCTCACCTCAAACAAGAACTACTCCCTCTATATAATACAGCTCACATACTGTTCTATCCACACCCTCATCTAGGACACAATACCCCTTTTCTTGTGAATGTAACCACTACCACTATGTCTTACACCCGTCACTCCCAATATCTCATTACTCTCCTATTTCTAGCTTCTTTATTTACATTTCTGTCCTTAGCATCTATCAGTACCTATTACCACTATCCATTAACCAAACACAATTACCTCAAATCTCCCATCCTTCCCATTACCATTACTAACCCCCCCAAACATATAATGACATCCCCACCCATCCTTAGCAAGTCCTGCATTCAACTTACCTCAACTATTTATTACAACCCTCAATCCAGAAAACAACTTAGGCTCTACTTCCCAATAACGCTATACCTTAAAACTATTACTAACATAGCCACCCTGTTACTACTATGAGGTGATAACCTGGCCAGTCCCGGCCCAGCAGCAATCTGAAATAACACATGCAGCTCCAACCTTCAATTTAAACATAATCCCACCAACTTATTAATACTCAACTTGAATATTCGCAGTATTATAAACAAAATAGAAGAACTGCACTCCACTATCTATTTATATAACCCAGACATTATTCTCATTACAGAGACATGGCTTAAACCTCAAATCAAGGATAACTCCATAAGTCCACCCAGTTATAACATCCAAAGGGCAGACAGAACACACAAAAGAGGTGGTTGTATTGCCCTACTTTACAAAACTAACTTAAAACTCCAGCTCCTACAAAAAGAATGCCCAAACTTCGAAAATGCAGAAACTATTTTCTAAACTCCTCTTAAACTAGCACAATCAACTAAACCTACTCGGGGTCTATATATGCCTAGGTAACAACCTGTCTACCCTAGAGTCAATACTTCACTGGGCTTCCCATTCCCTTCCCCAAGAAACATTATTATTAGGAGAAGTTAACATCACCTGGAACTCGATCAACTCCCCAACGCCCACCAACCATATTAACCTATATAACTTCACCAACTCATACAATTACTCACATGGATCGATAAATCCACAAAAAGGGAATGCACATTAGACTGGATCCTCACTAACCAACCCAACACTGTTCAACAGTGCGGAACACTACCCACCTCTCTCAGTGACCACAGTCCCACCTTTATCCTTAGAGATAAACTTAAACCTAATAACTCCTCCACCCTGCTACAAATCTGTTCCCACAAAAACTTCCCCACAGATCAATTCTTGGAAGCCTTAAAATACTGCAACTGTTCTCCCATCAAAATGCTCCCTCTAGATAAAGCAGTTGAATACTTTAACACCACACCTCTAACCATCCTCAACCATTTAGCCCCAATCAGAACAATTAGAATTCATAGCAACTCTGCCCCCTGGCTACATAAAGCCACACAGACCTTACTTAAAAGACAAGGATAAAGCTTGGAAAACCTGGCACTGATACAAAACACTCACAACTAGACAAGCCTTTCTTGAACTTAGAAATAAGGCAAAAAAACAAATTAAGTTAGACAAACAGAATCACTACATCTCCCTTCAAAGGAAACATCGTAACAACCCTCAAAAATTCTGGGCAGCGGTGAACACTATCCTCCAGTCTGGAAAATCACTACACCCCCACCAAATATAGAAGGTACAAACTAAGACATAGCCACCAGTTTCAACAACTATTTTACCTCCATACTTAAACCCATAAATGATACAAGTCCCATCAACCCTCCACAATCTCCTAAAGCCCAAACAAACACTACACCCTTCTCATTCAAGTCAGTACCATTATTAACCATCTAAAAACTTTTAATTAAACTCACACCTACCACCCTTGCTGCAGACAACCTTCCCAACGAATACCTTCAACTAGCATCCAGGGCCATAGCTTACCCTGTCTCATTACTAATAAATAGATCCATCACTGAAAACATTGTTCCATCCTTATGGAAAACCTCATTCATCATTTTCCTTCACAAAGGCGACCCCTCCTCTGATCTCTGACCTCTCCAACTACTGACCAGTTGCAATCCTGTCACCCCTATTCTAGAAAGGTGTATTCATCCCCAACTCCTCACCTACCTCCTCTCCAACAACCTACTATCCAAAACTCATCACGTCTTCCACCCATCCCATATCACCACCACTGCCCTAATTAACTTCACCAACACCATTAACTCATACAGGAACCAAGGCAAACTAGTCTCTGCTACCTTTCTAGACTTATCAAAAGCATTCGATAGAGTCTCCTATAATAAACTTTTAGCCTGCCTCTCTGAACTCAACATCAACAGCCCCACCCTGCTCTGGTTCAGTAGTTACTCTAGCAACCGCCTTCAGTCTGTCAAATGGCTTAACTCCCTATCCTCCACTCCCTGTCACACTTGGAGTACCACAAGGTTCAGTTCACAGCCTCCTCCTTTTTAACATCTTTACAAACCAAATTCACCTAGCAACCATAAAAGCTGAAATAGTCCAATACACTGATGACACAACCCTGATCTGCTCTGCACCCAACCTACAACTTCTCCAGCAAAAAGCTCAAGAAGCCTTTACAGAGATAGAAAATTGGCTAAATAATTCTCAATTAATACTAAACCCAAAGTAAACACAACTTATGCTGTTCCTCCCAACAAGGTCTAGTGACTGCACCTTCTCCATACTCTCAACCAACAAGACCCTCATCTCCCCAGTCCCAGAGGCCAAACTCCTAGGACTTACAATTGACCAGCAACTAAAATTCAACAAACATATATCTCTGTCTCCAAAGTCCATTAAAAACTAGGGACCCTCTATCGCAGCAAAAGGTACCTAACCTCTGAGTCTAGAATTGCCATAGCCAGAAACCATCTCTTATCAACATTACCCTATGCATCCTCAGTGCTAACAAACTTAAATAAAACTGACCTGAACAAACTTTCCACATGTTACAACAAAATTGCCAGATTTGCAAACAATGCCAAATCATGGTCCCACCACTGCCAGTCTCTACATGCATTACACTGGCTAGAATTTCCCAGTTTATTATGATACCACCAACTCAGTCTGGCTCACCAAATCCTATAACCCCTGCCCTGATTGGCCTTCTAAATTTCTACAACTCAAACAGACAACTGCGATCCAGTAACAAAGCTGTGATCAAAAATATCCAATGTAAAAACTGCTCTGGGGAATCTCTCTTCCCTAATGAGGTTGCTAAGACATCCTGACGTCATATTACAAAATTATACCTCAACTTTCAAAAACCTCCTTAAATCATACCTCTGTACCAACCATTTATGCAATTGCAATGGACCCCCCTGAAGCCTGACCCCACCACAGGATTCTATTTCCTTATGTCTCTGCAGTAAACATATATTATGCTCTACTGATGCTTTGTGTATATATTGTATATATTGTAAATATGTTCAACTATGAAAATGCCTTGCACATATATTGTACCTATGCTATTCCATGAAAATGTTATTTTCATAAATTGTACTCCAGTTTGTATTTTTAACCTTGTTAAATATCTTACAGCATGTTTCCTAACTGTCTGTACCATGTAAACTTTTAACCTACTACTGATACTATGTACAACTCTTTATTCTGTTACTGTATGGAGCTTTTCTTTCCAGGACTCCGCTGAAAATGGATATTAGTGGTCCAGCCGGACTATCCTGGCAAACAAATGTTAAATAAATAAAATAAATTAAAATAAGTAATGTGCTGTTTTTAACACACACCTAGCTTAGATTAGAGACTTGAGCATAAGCTGAAAAAGTCCAGGACCCCCCTCTACACATAAACAGAAAGTAAGCAAATTATTCTCATATTCTCTCTTAGCATCTCTACTTTCAAATTCTCAGTGACAATTTTTGTCTTTCTCCCCATCTTAGTTATTATTGCTTCATTCTATCTACTACTTTGCTAATAGATTGATCTTTGGCCTGCACACACACTCTCTCTCTCTCTCTCTCTCTCTCACACACAGAGACACACACACATACACACACACACACACACACACACACACACACACACACACACACACACACACACACACACACACAAACACATCATTTACAGCTGCTTGTATGACTGTACACCTTGGATATTTGTTTGAGACCAAATAAATGAATCAATTAATAAATAATAACCCAGAAATGTATCTCATCTTTCTGATGTCAGATTCGTACAGTGCAACAGCTCCTGGCCTCTCAACTTCTTAGCTCACAAATCTGAAACAAGGAATGGAATCATGGACAGCTTTGAAATATTTCTGTTATATACTTAAAAAGTTGATAGAATAACAAGCCTTCCATTATCAAGCATTTTCTGAAGGATACCAAATCTGAAAGTCACATGATCGCAATATGAAACAATTTGCCAGACAGCCATTAATTTTACAAGGTATAGAGCAATATAATCTCAAATTCTTTGCTCAAGAATTCTGGACACAGCCAAAAATAATTGGGGTGGTGGGTGGACAAAGACCCCAATGGCAACAAATTTTAATCACTATTTTTATGTGTTTGTTAGTCAGGTAAACCCACTGGAGGAAGCACTTCTTTTCAAGAGTAAACCAGGAATAATGAAACTCACATATACTCAACCAAAACAAGATAAAAGGAGCACCAAAACAAAACAAAAAAAAGAGACAATAAATCCAATCACAGGACTACCAACGTAACTTTGTTAAGCGCTTTCACTTACTTTAATGCACATGAGCTTCTGCAGAACAAACACTCCATTAATTACAAACTGTTTAAATACCATTTGATATCAAATCACATGACTTTCATTTTGAAAAACCTTAAAGTGAAATGACTAAATACATTTAAATTGTTGAATCAAACAATTATTTGATGCACATATTGTCACCATAATAATAATATCTAATCAAGTGGTTTAAATATCCATATAATAAAAAACTATAAAATAATAAAATTATTTAATCCTAGCCATCTGCAGAAAACATTTCATGTTGACTGCACCATTAAGGCCAGGAGGTTCGTCAGCTAATAATATCTGCCACAAACTTTCCTTACACTCTAAAAGTGTCTTATAATCACCAGAAAACAAGTCAGTGTTAATCCTTTCCAAAACAAAAAAGAAAATTTCTTAAACTGTACACATTCTGTGGAATGAACAGCCAGAGCATTGTTGACATCCTTCTTTCTTATAGCTAAACAATGCTCATAAATTCTTTTATTTACTGCTCTAATGGTTTTCCCAACATAGAACTTTTGGCATGTGTCACATGTTACACAATATACCACATTGGTCGTGTTGCAACAGTAATGCCCTCTAGCCACAAACTTTCTTTTTAAATCTTTGAAATCTAAACTGGACACATTACTCATGTATCTACACTGTTTACATTTACCACATGAAAAACTTCCGACTGAACTAACTAGTGAACTTGTACTCTGATTTTTCTTAAATTCTAAAATGTGCTTGATGCTAGTTACCTTTTTGTAACAAAAAAATGGTTTGTCACCTAAAATCTTGACCATTTCTGCATTGCCCAATATTACATTCCAATGTTCCAAGAGAATATTTCTTATTACACTCATTTCATTGCAAATAGGTATAGGAAAAGCTAAAATGAAATTCTTGTAACCACCATTCGTGACACTATGAGATGTGACCTCACAGATGACATTGTTGTCCAAAATTGGACGTGTAGAGGTGACCCTAAGTTGTGTAACTTCCTGAACAATCCTGTGAAGCCAATTCAAGTCATGACCTCTTTGTTGAAAAAAAACTTAACAATTTATCTACTTCTTCTAAAAAAACTGAATGTTCAGTGGTCAATCTGCTGAGTCGTATAAACTGACCTTTGACAACCTCACTTTTCATATGGTCAGGATGTAAATCTACATCTACAACTAATAAGACTGCTGTTAATAATACTGACAACACCAACAACAATTCAAGTGCAGTTGTTGATAATACTGACTGTTCTGACAATACTGGTAATGGTAATAACAACAGCCATTCTGCACACGTGTCCAATAACAATAAAGGAAACAACAGCGATGATTTGGGTCCTTTTTTAGTGGACTCCACAGGGAACAAAAAGACTCCCAAGTGGACACAACAAGTGAACAACAAGATAAGCATACTAGGCTTAACATAAGTCTAGAGAGTTTGAAAATGCTGTCAATCATGGTTTTCATAAAGGAAGAAGCTAATTCACAAGGAGATCTAGCATACACAGACAAACTTTCTCTCTGGAGGTTCAGATGAAATAGATGAATAATGTTTCCTCTACATGGGAGTAAAGTTTATAGTGTCTCCCCTATGCAAAAGAAAACAAAACAAAACAAAAAAAAAAACAGATGCATTAGACATAAGCGTAGACTGCATTGCAGGGGGAAAAATATATGTTCTTTACTACTACAACTACTACAATTGCAAGGAGACGGATTTTTGCTTCACCTAGCAAATGAGCATTGTGCATACATTGGGGGAGAATTAAATCTAATTTTCATTTTTTTTTGTTTTCAGTGGTATCTGTGCCTGCTTACCAAGGTACTGAATGTTGTGTCACTTTCTGGCATAGATTTGCAGTTACAACATTTACTAGTGGCTGTTGTTTTCACAAGCTGCTGAAATGTGAAGAAGACCATGGGACATTTGGAGAATTGCAGGGATACAAGACAAAGAGGGCCACTATCAAATAGTTTCAGTGCAGAGAAGCAAGAAAGTTGTTCAATGAACTAATGATACCTGTAAATGGGACAAAGGACAAATATTGCTTTTATGGTCAGATTGATCATTGATACTGAGTATGTCGGGACAGAGAGAACAATACATTTCTCTGTGTAGTGGCCATGTCTGTCAGCTGGGAGTATAGCAGAGCCAGAATAGTACTTAATAAATAAAATAACATAAATCATTAAGAGGTTCTCACTTGGTGTACAGTAAATTGCATAAATAGTTCTATGTTATTTTGTTCTTTGTGCATAAGCACATGATATATGTGCTGTTGCAAGCCTAGAGTTTAATGGATGGTATACTAGCCTAGTGAATGTTAAATAGAGACTATAGAGATACTGCAACATTCTATATTGATTTGTAAGCCTACCACTACCTGTGTGAAGGTATGAAAGTCATGTTCAATGTAACAATCAAATAAAGAGAGATGAGCCACTGCAAGAAATAAAGAAAAAAATGGTATATTCATGGGGGGGGGGGTGAAGGATACCAGCAGGGAACCATGGAGCACTGTGTTTGGAATGCTCCTATTTGACATCTACTTCTCAGAGGTAAAGGCTAATTTGGTTGACTAAGTTCACAGAGGACTGCAAACTGTGAGCTATCTTAGACTCCCTGCATGATAGAAGCATCTTATAGGTGGGTCTAGCACAGACAAATGACTGGTGCCTAAGTCACGGAGTAAAACTTACTGTCAAGAAATGCATTATAGTTCCTTTTGGGAAAACTGCCACCTGAGTTAATTACCCCATCAATAAGGCAATTCTAAGAGCTGACCAAGTGGTGAGGGATCTGGGATCATATGTAAACAGTAATCACGTCTTTGATCAACATGTGGCCAAGGCAGTAAAAAAATTATTCTACGTTGCCTAACTTATAAGGAAGGACATGGCATTTAGGTCCAAGGAAGTCATGGTGCTACTTTATTCAGCCATTATTATACCCATTATTGAGTATAATGGCCCCTTTGCCATGTACCTGACCAGACATAAATGGGGCTCTAAGCAGGGTAATTGACCAGCTCCCACCATAGCCATTCTGGTATCCCATTACTTTTCTCTCACACCCATTTACCATAAAACTGTTCAAAATTGTCAGTGTGCATATTTTTTTCTTCTTTACTTTTCAAATGAAGACAGAGATATGGATTTAATTTAAATCTTTTAATTTATTCATCCTTAGACCAGGTTAGTTCCACTAGGCTAGTAGACTCTTTTCAGGCAAGATCCTTGGAGGTATTTGTACTACTACAGAAAATTTGGTCAGGGCATAAGGAAATGTTTCCCTACTCTTTTTTATAGCTCAGATGGACATAACAGATTGCACACTACCTTCCACCAACTCAGGCAGATAGGGCCTCGGTTTAACATTCATCTGAAGGATGATATACTCAGTTCTGCAGCGTTCCACTTATACTGTATTGCAGTGTCAGCATTTCATCTACATGCCGTAGGAGTAGAACCGACAGCATTTTGGCACCAAAGGCAAGTATGCTACCTGTTGTACTTTTAACACAGTTCTGAAATTTCATAGCACAAACACTGATGGCGATTTGCTAAACAAAACATTTGCACACTGAAAACAGATTCAGCACGAGCAACAGTTAGCTTCCTTTCTTTAGAAATTCACAATCATTGAAAATACATCTTGCATCACCTACCATCAATGTAGGTAGGTGTGACATCTGGTTAACATCTCATCTAAAGGATGACACACTCAGGAATGGAGCACCCCACTTCCCCACTTATACTGCACTGCAGTGTCAGCAACCTATCTACATGGTGTGGGAAGAGAACCTATAGTCTTCAACACTAAAAATAAGTATGCTACTTGTTGCGATTCAAAGATGGCTGCCATTCTGTGAGCACTGCTGAACTACAGCTCTTCAGATAATCTGAGGAAATCTAAACCCTGAAGTGATACCAAGAATTTTTTAACAATAAATCTTCATAAGAATAACTACAACTTCATTTAATTGTCCTTTAATAGGAAAAAAAATGAGGAAAACTACAAGATTTAACAGGATTACAGTAGATTAGCTGGCTCTGAAGAGAGACTCAAACAAAGGAACCGTGTGTTCGGTACACTCTGAGTCTCTGTTCTGATATAAAATGTCGAAAGAGGGAAAAACTATGGACATAACTACTACCAAAACTAAACTTTCAGAACTGCGGTCACCGGAGAAAGAAGTAATTTCTAAAAGGCAAAAAATTATACAACATCAGGAACAGCAAAAACCAGAGAGCAAAACTAAATCTGATCAAGTGCTAAACATGAAAGACATTAAGACTGCTTTGTTACCCATTCAAGAGGCTCTGCAAGAACTAACTACACAAATACAAACTTTTGGAATTTCCTGTACTCAAATTCTTGAAAGAATGGACAAGACTGAAGCTCGGATATCAGAAAATGAAGACAAATTAACTTTGCTTGCAAAAATTCAGATATATATATGATCTGGACATTACTGCAATTCAAACTAAGCTTACTGATCTAGAGGCGCGATCCAGGAAAAACAATATAATTATTAGAGGAATCCCGGAATCTGTATAATATAATGAGTTAATTTCATCTATTACACAAATACTTACAGTACTTCTTAAGGACTCTGACATGATAAAACAAATAATCATAGAAAGGGCGCATAGAGCTTTGAGAAACTCACAAGCTTTGAACAGTCCAAGACCTGTGTATGTTAAAATACTTAACTACCAACATGTCAGTAAAATTCTTATAACAGCTAAAAAAAGTGGAGGATATATTATGTGGAATAACAATAGAATCTCTCTGGCTCAGGATTTGCCTTTACAAGTCAGACAAGCTAGGCAGTCACTATCTCCATATTGTAAGTTTCTTATTGATAAACATATAAAATTTCAAATGAAATATCCTAATATGTTAATATTTACAATGGATGGGTCTAAATATTCTGTTTCAACAAAAAATGAGGCAAAACCCGTCTTTTTGAAAGTTTTTAAGTGCTTACCTGTCTCTGAGACTTGATCTGGCTTTCTGTTGAGACTGGCACGCTATCCGAGGTCGGATTCATCTGTTGCTATGGCTCGAAGTTTTGGTAATCCTTTGTTTTCATTTTTACTGCTTTAGGCCTCTTCTGGATTAGATAAGGACTTTGTTTTGTTGATCTTGGTCATCAGTGAGTAATTCCTGAAGTTTTATGGCTTTCATGAAGTCTGCACACCGATGAGGAGACAGGAAATGTCTTGGATGCTGCTGAGGGTGCGGTTTTTACTGTGGCGCTTCCGGAAGTCCGGCTGTATTAACTGTCCCCCATCATGAGTGTTTTGTATGGTTTCCAGGCTTGGAAATCCGAAGAAAACTGTTTTCAGCTTTGTAATGTATGAACAATGTAAAACATCATGTTTTACAGTAATTTAAGCACATAGGAACATTCTATTACATCTACATTTCATATGGCAGATAAAGTCTTATAGTATATAATAAATAAATGGGGAACAGGAAATATTTGCATTTTTGTTTTTTTCCTTTTCTTTTTAAGATAAATAGATGTGGTTTTACTATTTTAGAATTAGCCTGAAAGGACATATTGAGTCCCTTAATACTAGTAAGTGACACATATATAGGAATTACATGAAACATTCTATATAAGTATAACATATAACAAAATTCATATAGTACTAGTTAGATGTGACATAGTTTTATACTACACTAGTGGGGTAATAGTGTAAACATTGAGCTAGCCATCACTTAATAATATTAGGAGATAGTGTCGAGCTGAAGTATATAAACAATAAAGGACTGAATATATCCATTAGGAAAGTTAATTATTTTCTATTTTTATGTTAATACCTATATTTCTATATTGATATAATAGATTATGAAAAGGGTTTTTTTTTTCTCCCTCTATTTGATGCTTAAATAATAGAAGACAATGTTGACCAAATATTGGATTCTCATTTTACTGAATGACATTTCCATGCTATCATAAATGATCTATACTGTTTATATATAGCTAGCTAACCAAAATAATTGAAAGCTTTTTGTACGTTATTGTTATATCTTCAGCATGATTTACTTAAACAACAGCTAAAAAAAGAGGTGTAGATTAACAGTAGTGTTTGGTAGGGAATGTTTAGATTAGGCTTTGTAGAGTTAAATTTAGTTTATATAGGTTCTGTCTATGGGATGTTTTTGAGTTGTTATAAACTGAAGATTTTACATATGTTTACTTTATTGACCTTTTTAGTTTTTTACGTTATACAGGACCTATATATGTCCTGGTCTGGGGGTAGAGTGGGTAGGCACTGGTATAGGACAGGATTTCAACAATGCTTCCAAATTATATATGTTTTTAAAACTATTTTGATTTTATCTTATGTTTTCCCTTTTAAACGTCTACTATATAAAATAACCTATTGAAATGTGGGAAATAGACTCATGGAGCATAAAAGGGCTCCAGAACTTAAAGAAGAGGAAATTATTTTTTCATTTACTTTTGCAGGCTAAGGCGTCTTTCAAATTACTTCAAGAAACACACTTAACTAATGATCAATGGGTTGATATTAAGAAAAAGAATTGGATTAGAGAAGTTGCAGCCTCAGAAGGTGAAACTAACAGTGCTGGTGTAGCTATAGTTATTAAAAAACAATATCAAGGGAAAAATTTAAACTCTAAAATAGATAAAGAAGGAAGATGGTGTTATGTTATTCTTTCTTCCACTCTTTTTGATAAACCCATTTTACTTTTAAACGTATATGTACCTTGTAATAATCAACACATTTTTATAGCATCACTTTATTCGATTTTGACCCAGTATGATAAATATTATATAATTATTGGATGGGATTGGAACTCTTATCAAAATCCGAAGTTGGATAGATCTTGTCCACAAAGAGCATTTAATAGACAAGCAGTAATTGCAATTAATGATATAAAGGAGGATTTCCAACTATATACCTTTTAAATATTTAAATAATCACCTTAATACAAATAACTTTACTTTTTATTCAACATGTCACAAAATGTGGTCCAGAATAGATTTCTTTTTGATCTCAGGAACACTGATTAATTTTGAACCTTTAGTCTCTGTACATGCTCGTTGCTTATCAGATCATTCAAACATTTCATTAAGTTTTACTAAAGATCCTAGAGACAGCTTGCTGCAAAGGGGTTATAATTGGTCTCTTAACCCAAATTTGTTAAATAAAGAGGAAATAATACATGAAATTATGGATTTCCTTAATGGCCTATTAGATAGATTAGAGGAACAGCAACATGCACCGGATATTGAATGGGTGACATATTATAAAAAAATACAAATTAGAGATATACAAAAATTGGAAGATAAAATATAAACACTTGACCAAGAACTGATTCAGAATTATAATACCCAAACAGAGATGGAATTATTTAAATGCCAAAAAGATCTCTTTTTAATCCAAAACAATAGACTGACATTTCATGAACATAGGATCTTAGTGAGGTATGCGAACCATATTCAAACACCATCAAGAGCATTAACTAGAATCATTAATCAATCGAGAACAGCAGTACAAATTTCGGAAATACAATTTAAGAAGTTATTCTAAAACTGAAGACATTATTAATATTTTTGATCAGATATATTCTAGTATCTATAGCATCATAGGACTAATAAAGAATTTTTACAAACAATCAGTTTTCCGAAAATAGATGATAATTCTCGAAAAGATCTGATCAAACCTATATCTGATGAAGAAGTAATATATATAATTAAACACATGAAATCACATAAAGCACCGGGTCCTGATGGTTTGACTTTGGAATTTTATAAAACCTTTTGTGATCTTTTTGGTAAAATATTCTCATGTGTATTTAATTACATAATTAATAATAAAATCAATGACCCTCATTTTAGTGCCTCAAAAACTATTCTTATACCTAAAGTTAATTCTGATGCCCAAAATCCAGATAATTATAGACCAATTTATTTAATAAATGTTGATATGAACATTTTGACTTCTATTCTATCTAGTAGATTAAAAAAAATAATGAATCAAATAATATCTAATGAACAAGCTGGCTTTATAACTACTAGACAAACTAGTGATAATACATTAACACTTCATACATTGATTGCTTATGCTAAACAGAAAAATTTAAATATTTATGCGCTCATAATTGATGCACAGAAAGCTTTTGATAGGGTTAATATAAATTTTTTGTTTGATACCTTAACATATTTTAATATACCTCAATAATTTGTTCTAATGTTAAAAATTTTGTACAATAATCCTTATACAATGCTATACATAAATAAAAACTTCTCGAAAAGAATACAGATCAAAAATGGAATGTCCTCTGTCCCCTATACTATTCAATATATATATCTAGAACCCTTATTTTTATATATTAAAGAGAATGTATATCATAATGCCCCAATACTTTATGGAACTAAAATAACAATGGCGGCTTTTGCGGATGATCTCAATATATACTGTACAACTCCAATTTCATTCACTAAAAAGTTATTAAAAGCAGTAGATGACTTTGCAGAAATATCTAACTACAAAATTAATCTTAAAAAACAAATTTATTCCCTTTAAGAACTCCCAAACCCTTTTCGCATTTACCATTAGTGGGACAGGTAACGTTTAAAGATAATATTAAATACTTGGGTATTATCTTTTCCACAGATGATAAAGATTTTTATACCATTAATATTAAAATGGTTTGGGATCAAATAATATCTGATTTTAGGAGATGGAATAACTTAAGATTACCAGTATTAGCGAAAGTCTCAATTATTAAAATGAATATATTACCTAGATTATTATATATTTTTAGATCTGCTCAAGTGTTAATTTCTAAGAAATTCTTTAAACAAATTCATAAAGAGTCGGCTAAATTTATTTGGGAGCCAAGGAAAACTAGGATATCACATGATAAACTAATGACTCCAAAAAATAGAGGGGGATTGGACTTACCAAATTTTGAAACCTACTATTTAATAATAAACTCTAACAGACTCTTAAGAATTGCTAATTATGATGCATGTAGTACTAAGTGGTCATCAACATGGGTAATTTTGAATTATAAACATATACTGAATCTGAATATTAATCCTAAAGCATTACCCTTTCTAGGAAAAGACAAGTTGAAACTATATGCGATAATGGATCACATTAAATTATATATAACATCGATACACAATTTATTTCAATCATTAGATCTTACTCAGCATATGATGGTCTTTCAACCTTTTCATAGGAATCCCAACTTGAGATTAAATAATCAATTAATAGATCTTAAAAATTTCCCATTAATAGTTAATTTAACTTTACTTGACATCTACTCATATCTCAAATATTCGGCTAATGAAATAAGACAAGAATTGAATCCACCTAAAGCTTACCTAGTTATATTAAGACAAATTAAGGAACTCTCTATAAGTTACTTTAAGAATTTCAAACCCAGAGATGAGGATTTAACAAAATGCTCAAACTTATGGCAAACTCTTCAACAAGAGGTTAAATTTATAACGCTGCAAATAAATTAATAAAAGAGTTCAAATTTCAAGATAAAGTTCTTTTGTCGAAATATTGGAAAGACAACATTCCATTGATAGAAGAAAATCAAATATTAAAAGCAATTAATTCAACAACAAAATCTATCTCTCTTCAAAAGTTGATGTATACTCAGCTTATGATATTGAATAATGCATATTATACATACCTTAGCTTGCATAAATTCAATTCTAAAAAATCTCCAAATTGTCTATACTCTAAAGACCAACCTGTCGATATTCTCCATATGTTCTAGAGCTGCAAATGCATTTATAAACTTTGGAACTCTTTAAAAATACAACTTCAAAAGATGGGCTATCAAAGTTCAACACTTTCATGGGAATTTATGATTTTACATATCCCTCCAAAAGAACTTTCTAGGTCACAAATCACTATATTTATTAATATATTTTTATTAATGAAACTATATATAGCTACAAATTGGTTAAACCCATCTCAAACTTCATGGAATAACTTTAAGATTCTAGCAGTGAGACATATATTAGCAAACAAATTACTTCTTCATGATCATAATAAAAATATCAATAATCCGAAAATATGGGAACAAGTGATTAATATTATATTGGCGTAATACTTTGAACCTAAATGTATTCTGAGTTATGTATACATTTTAAGGAAACTTTTTAACAACAAATTGTTTATTACTTGAATCATTCTTAATCATTTTTACATCTTCTTGTATAAATTAATGTTACAGTTGGAAGCATTCATGTAAATATTGTATATATGTTATGGTGTTATTATTAGAAACATTATTTGGTATTTATCTTTAATTCTGTTTTTGTTTTAAGTTTGTACTGAAAATGATAAAACAATAAAGATTTATTATTGAAAAAAAGTATGCTACTTGTAGTACTACTAACACTACTTTCAAATTTTATAGCATAAATACTAATGGACATTTGCAAAATAAAACAGTTGCACATTGAAAACAGGCTTAGCATGAATGGCAGTTAGCTTCTCTTCCTTTGAAACTCACATTCATTGAAAATGCATTGAAACTCACATTCATTGAAAATGCACCCAGACAGTGGTAGATTAAGTATACATTGGTCCATGTGCTATTTTCAAACAATATGCCCCCTGCATACATTTTTAAAACAATGCAGAAATACATGTGTTATCTGATTCACCTTACTGACTTAATGTATTTCTTGTTAAATACAGCAACATTTATTAGAGTGCATTTTAAATTTGTAGTTTTGAACATTTTTTCCATTGCAGTGAAACAAAATGTATGAACCAATAAATGAAAAAAGTAACCATTTCAGAACGTTTCAACTAGCTCTAATGACAGTCTGTCTGTAAGGGTCTGGCAGATGGTACACAGGATCAAGGTAAAGGGTTTGAGGCTGAGCAAGTTATATAAATAACCTGCCCTCTCTAATTAAGGCATCTCACATACACCCACACACACACACACACACACACACACAATACTCACACATACACACACACACACACACACACACACACACACACACACACACACACACACACACACACACACAGTTGGCTTTGTGTTCCGACCAATCTGCTCTGCTACAACTCCAGCTCAGAAATCAAACTTCCATACACAGTATTTGAGTTCCGTGTTCTACTGCAAGAATCATTCATACTGCAAGTTCTCTGCAACAACCATACAGTGCTGTATTCTACTCATCTGATACTGCTTGAAAATAAAACATCTGCAACAAGTCTGGAAACTTTCCCATTAGTTCAATTCTTGCGTATTGTTCTACATGTGTCCACACTGGCTGGAAAATGCATGTGGACACAAGGTTATGGAGACAGAAGTAAATGGTAAAAAGTTTTACTTCTGCTTTTAATGGAGAAAATCTCTACATTTTTAAACTAATTTAATTTTGTGGCTGGGGGCCCCAAAGCCAGCAGACCATAGGCCGTTGCCTAGGTTGCTTAGTGCTGGATCTAGCTCTGGACATATGCAACAGTTGGCCTGACCAAAGAGTTTCTTTATCAGGAGAATCCCAGATATAAACACATTGTGCTATTCAACTCGCCTTAAAAATCTGTCTTTATTATCTGTCTCCTACAGGTTAATAAAAGGCAATCTATGCCTGACATACAAGACATCTTCAGATCCAGCCCTGATGGACCTTTTATACATCTGCAAAATAAACAGCTTATAGGGAGAAAGACAGAGGTGTAGCTGGTTAACCTAGCACCCGATGGCTGATCTGGCACCCCTCAATTCTAAGTTGAGGAGAAAAAAAAAGTATGTTCCCCTATCTGGCACTCCTCCTCACCTTGGGAGCAAGCCTGGTCCATGTTTATGTTTCCTAGTCTATGCATTTCAGCCATACTTGTAGCTTTCTACAATTTATACCACTCACAAAGTGCTGAAGCACTTCAGACCTGTATCCTAACTACAAATATTGTATCAGCATTCATTCGTTCATGTGCCAGCATTCAGAAATCTCAGCAGAGAAATGAATGCCAGTACTGCACCACCAACTGACTGGCATTCTTTAACTGAGCCAACTAACACCTTTTGCCAGGGGCAGCTGCCCTTTTGTTCCATGCTAATTACACTTCTCTTAATGCACTCTTATTTCACTTCTTTGATATCTTGTTATGCTGTGTAGAGGAGAAGGAAGGAGGTCCTGAACTTAGATCTATATGTTTGCTATTGTGAGTCTGGGTCGTGTGTGAGCAAGGGTCTGCAAAGCAACCTAATTATCTTGTAAAAATTGAAATACTTAAAATAAAAGGGTAACTGTAATTAAATAAGTAAACAAATAAATATATAAGCAAGTTTAGCGGCACTTCCTCTGCTCTGTGAGTCTGGGTCGTGTGTGAGCAAGGGTCTGCAAAGCAACCTAATTATCTTGTAAAAATTGAAATACTTAAAAAAAAAAGGGTAACTGTAATTAAATAAGTAAACAAATAAATATATAAGCAAGTTTAGCGGCACTTCCTCTGCTCTCATTCATTTGTCTGTATGCAGCTCACACATGTTCGGGAGAGATGATTTGTAGGTTCTAGGTTAGAGTCATAACTGAAACAAGCACTTCTTAATGAATGAACTAGACTTTGACCAGGGCCTTTGCTCCTGAAGTTGCTAGTTGGTATAGCAGGCTACATGAACTCTGGTTCAGGGAGTGATGATGCACTCTCTCATTTCCTTCCTTTGCCTGATTACTTGATATACTTTGTTTGGGAAAGGGAAGGTGTTCCTGTAGTTACCTTTGTATATATCCCATAGTGAACAAGGGATGAGGGGGAAAAAAAGGGTATGGCGATCAGCTAATTTACTTTATAAAATGGAAATAGTTACAATTGTAAATTCTGGTAAAATAAATGACCTCTGATATCATTGATTTGCATGTGTAGCCATCTATCTATCTGTCTATTTATTTGTCTTTCTCTACACACACACACACACACACACACACACACACACACACACACACACACACACACACACACGCACACACACACACACACAATGTACATACACATGTATGTCTATGTGTGTGAGTGTGTGTGTGTGTGTGTGTGTGTGTGTGTGTGTGTGCATGACTGACATTGGAAACAATGAGATGACAACACCAAAAAGGCGCAAGAATGAACATTCACAAATCTGAAACTCAAAACAGAAAAAACAGCTTTGGATATTACCCCTTAATTTTTTTTTTTTGAACTTCATAGCTTTTGAATGGAGATTTCAGTACAGTGAGGATAGGGAAATCCATCTCTTTCCCCACTGTAGTGCAATCTCAGAGTTGTTATATATAATTTGCAGGGAGTGTCTGGAGCACAGGAGGCACAGGGGGCTTGCCCCCTGCAAAAATGTAGAAAAAGGTTTTTGTGAAGCTAAATAGAACACAATGTTCATCATTTCCTTGAAACGAGTATCATCCAGAAAGTGCTCCGTGGTTGTTGCAGAAGTTGCTGTAAACTACAGTGTAGTTTAAAGGGACAAACATCTATTTCTTCTGTAATATATTGAATGTGTTTATTTTGATCTTGCAAGTTTCGCTTTTTTAAATGTTCAATGTTCTGCAGTTTCGATGTTGTTACTTTCTTTTCAGTTTCAGTCATATGTTAATTCGGGAAACTGACATAGACCCATTTACATCTGTCTGTATCTATCTATATATATATATATATATATATATATATATATATATAGAGAGAGAGAGAGATAGTTATAGATATATATATATATATATATATATATATATATATATATATATATATATATATATATATATATATATGGATAGAGTGTCCAGTACCCTGACACACAGTAGGTCAACATCAAAACGTCGAAGACAGTGAGATTGACACATTTTGTGAATGCTTTGGGGATTACCCCAGAGTGAACTAAACCAATGGCAGGTGTTTTGCATTTTTATAGGTGGGAAACCACCCCTGCACCCTCGATGTGGGGGCTGCTCTCCCCACACTCCCTACCAACTATTTATACTAACTCTGAGATCAGAAAACTACAGGAAAAGGAAATGTATATATATTCATATTTATTTATATCCCTCCTGCTCATTACTCCTCATCTCATTCTATTCCTCTGATTATTTTGGCAGCAGAATCCTCTATTATTTCTAACCTCCACATGCTATTAGAAATATACATACATGCATATGTACAGAAATACATACAAATATTTCAAGCATGGGCATTAATGCTCTTCTAACTTGCCGATATACTAAAATACTTGTTACTATAATAAGTGTCCAGACTGTTCTTAAAGATGTCTAAACTAGTACATGTAATTTGTTAGTATGTTCCATGTGTCAGCTACTCTGACAGAGAACCAATTAGTACACTTCTCATTCCTATAGTATCTTCTGCATAGGTTGTCTGATGATTCTCTAATACTTTTTGATAACCCCAAACATTCCTAGAGGTAGTTGTCTGTAAATGCCCTATATACCTGAATAAGATCTTCTTTTAGATATCTATAAGAGACACTGTAGAAGTTCAGATATTTTAGTCTTTCATAATAACTTAAATTTTCATATTCATGAATGTTGTTGGTATATTTCTGCTGTACTATTTCCAGTTTATTCATGCTTGTTTTCTTATAGGGTTTCCATATTGTTATTCCGTACTCAAGTTTGGGTTTAATATAACTAATAAACAATGACTTTATCATTTTTGATTTCCTAGACTTTATAAATCTTTTTATATAGCCTATAGTTCTACAACTATCATTAATCAATTGGTTGCTATGATTAGAAAAACTCATAGCCGAATCTAGCCATATACCCCAGGTGCTTAAATGAGTCTACAGTTTCAATCAGTGTGTGCCGTATTAAATATCCATCTTTCAATTTATGTCTCCCAAATCTCATATGCTTAGATTTTGATGTATTTATCAGCATATTATTCTCCTGTGCCCAAATGGTCAATTTAGACAAGTTATTTTGCAGATGTGCCTTATCTGTAACACATCTAATCAGTTTACCCAATTTCAGGTCATCAGCATATAGACTGTAGAACACCTCAGATTAAAAAGTTTGGTCTGAAAGATACAATCTAAACAAGTAAGGGCCTAGGACAGAGCCCTGTGGGACACCTTGACTGTAACCAAGGATTTTACCTGTCCAGTTGCTGTATGATACTTGCCATGTCCTATTTGCAAGCCATGCAGCTATCCATCTTATCAAGAGTACATCAGTACCTAGTTGTACTAATTTATTGATCAGTGTTTTGTGTATGACCCTGTTAAATGCTAAAGTTAAATCTATATAAATTATATCACAGCACAATTTTTCATTCATAGCTGTTATTATATTGTTATAGAACATCATGTTACAGGTGGTAACGCATCTATTTTCAACATATGCATGCTGATATATGGTTTCAAGTCCCAACCTATCCAATTCTGCCAATAAAATATCCAGTATTACCTTCACCATTATTTTTCCACAACATAAACGTAGACTTAAGGGTCTTTATGACTCTGGGTTTCTTCTACTCCCCTTTCCCTTAAAGACAGGTTTAATAAGTGCATATCTCCATTCTTGAGGAATCTTCCCATATTTATATGACCTAGTGAATAATAGATATAATAGTACCGTAAGTTTTTGTTGAAGTGTTCTCAGATCATTGTTACTAATTCCGTCTCCTTCCTGTGCTTTGTTTGAATCCAGTTTGTGCAGTTCTTTTTCAAATATAATCTAATATGATTCCAGTATCTGGGGTTAACTGGATGTCACTATGACAACCTCTTTTGTGGAGCCAAACTGTTTTGCATAAGACTCTGTAAATATATCTCTATAAGCTGTTGTGCCTGAGAATAAATTTTAGAATCTACACGCAGTTTATCAGTTTTTGTCTTTACTCTTTCCACATCCTATGTATTTATAAAAAGTTTTTCTGTTATGCTCAATATCTTTATATACATTTTCTTAAAAATGTTCTTGATCTTGTC